>NC_064631.1:122253633-122556663 GCF_023864275.1 Schistocerca cancellata
ATTGTAAATAGCTTTTCCCTCCCTGTATTTTGCCCCTGCCACCTTCAGAATTTGAAAGAGAGTATTCCAGTCAACATTGTCAAAAGCTTTCTCTAAGTCTACAAATGCTAGAAACCTAGGTTTGCCTTTCCTTAATCTTTCCTCTACGATAAGTCGTAAGGTTAGTATTGCCTCACGTGTTCCAACATTTCTACGGAATCCAAACTGATCTTCCCCGAGGTCGGCTTCTCCAGTTTTTTCCATTCGTCTGGAAAGAATTCGCGTTAGTATTTTGCAACTGTGGCTTATTAAACTGACAGTTCGGTAATTTTCACATCTGTCAACACCTGCTTTCTTTGGGAATGGAATTACTATATTCTTCTTGAAGTCTGAGGGAATTTCGCCTGTCTCGTACATATTGCTCAGCATATGGTAGAGTTTTGTCAGGACTGGCTCTCCCAAGGCTGTCAGTAGTTCTAATGGAATGTTGTCTACTCCCAAGGCCTTGTTTCGTCTCAGGTCTTTCAGTGCTCTGCCAAACTCTTCACGCAGTATCATATCTCCCATTTCATCTTCATCTAAATCCACTTCCATTTCCATAATATTGTCCTCAAGAACATTGCCCTTGTATAGACCCTCTATATACTCCTTCCACCTTTCTACTTTCCCTTCTTTGCTGAGAACTGGGTTTCCATTGAGCTCTTGATATTCATACAAGTGGTTCTCTTTTCTCCAAAAGTCTCTTTAATTTTCCTGTAGGCAGTATCTATCTTACCTCTAGAGAGATAAGCCTCTATATCCTTACATTTGTCCTCTAGCCATCCCTGCTTAGCCATTTTGCACTTCTTGTCGATCTCATTTTTGAGACGTCTGTATTCCTTTTTGACTGCTTCATTTACTGCATTTTTATATTTTCTCCTTTCATCAATTAAGTTCAATATTTCTTCTCTTACCCAAGGAGTTCAACTAGCCCCCGTCTTTTTACCTACTTGATCCTCTGCTGCCTTCACTACTTCATCTCCCAGAGCTACCCATTCTTCTTCTACTGTACTTCTTTCCCCCATTCCTGTCAATTGTTCGCTTATGCTCTCCCTGAAACTCTGTACAACCTCTGTTTCTTGCAGTTTATCCACGTCCCATCTGCTTAAATTCCCACCTTTTTGCAGTTTCTTCAGTTTTAATCTACATTTCATAACCAATAGATTGTGGTCAGAGTCCACATCTGCCCCTGGAAATGTCTTACAATTTAAAACCTGGTTCCTAAATCTCTGTCTTACCATTATATAATCTATCTGATACCTTCTAGTATCTCTAGGGTTCTTCCATGTATACAACCTTCGATCATGATTCTTGAACCAAGTGTGATTAAGTTACGCTCTGCGCAAAACTCTACCAGGCGGCTTCCTCTTTCATTTCTTAGCCCCAATTCATATTCACCTACTATGTTTCCTTCTCTCCCTTTTCCTACTCTCGAATTCCAGTCACCCATGACTATTAAATTTTCGTCTCCCTTCAACACGTGAATAATTTCTTTTATCTCATCATACATTTCTTCAATTTCTTCATCATCTGCAGAGCTAGTTGGCATATAAACTTGTACTGCTGTTGTAGGCGTGGGCTTCGTGTCTCTCTTGGCCACAATAATGCGTTCACTATGCTGTTTGTAGTAGCTTACCCGCACTCCAATTTTCTTATTTATTATTAAATCTACTTCTGCATTACCCCTATTTGATTTTTTGTTTATAACCCGGTATTCACCTGACCAAGAGTCTTGTTCCTCCTGCCACCGAACTTCACTAATTCCCATTATATCTAATTTTTAACCTATTTATTTCCCTTTTTAAATTTTCTAATCTACCTGCCCGGTTAAGGGATCTGACGTTCCACGTTTCTATCCGTAGAACGCCAGTTTTAGTTTTCCTGATAACGACGTCCTCTTGAGTAGTCCCCGCCTGGAGACCCGAATGGGGGACTATTTTACCTCCGGAATATTTTACCCAAGAGGACGCCATCATAATTTATCCATACAGCAAAGTTGCATGCCCTCGGGAAAAATTACGTCCGTAGTTTCCCCTTGCTTCCAGCCGTTCGCAGTACCACAACAGCAAGTCCGTTTTGGTTAATGTTGCAAGGCCAGGTCAGTCAATCATCGAGACTGTTGCCCCTGCAACTACTGAAAAGGCTGCTGCCCCTCTTCAGGAACCACACGTTTGTCTGGCCTCTCAACAAATACCCCTCCGTTGTGGTTGCACCTGCGGTACGGTCATCTGTATTGCTGAGGCACGCAAGCCTCCCCACCAACGGCAGGGTCCATGGTTCATAAGAGCGCCCAAAAAGTAGTGGCAGCGCTACAGGACAATGCCAAAACCATCTGTCGCCAAGAATTTAATTGTTCAGCATGAACGAAAGGTGCAGGACGGGGTCTGTGAACCAAGTGTAGACTTACCACATATAACATCTTTACGCTAAAACGTCTGATCCGTCATAGACTTTTTTGTAATACTACTGGTGCGAAATAACAGTGCATGAATGAGACAAAGCCAAATAGAGCCTTATATTTTATGGACCTAAAAGAACGATTCTTCAAGTAAGCAGAAGACTGGGGTAAACGAGGGCAGGAGAAACCTACCTCTCCTGGTTAATACTTGTACTGGCCCCGTTTATTAGTTTTTTTTCTGGTCTTTTTCGTTTCTCCTCTGCGGCTGGGTCCTTGGGTGTAAACGGCTGTTTACAGGAGCCTCACATAGCTCTGACGTGGTCGCGAATTGATATGATTGTACTTTGGAAAACTACCAGCACTGATCATTTAGCTTCCTATTTGATTTTAGGAAATACTAAATCTTTACAAAATGTACACGACTTGTTATATTGCCACGATATTAAACGAGTATTATAGTTCATAAGAACACAGTGCTTTACGTCATTCCATTTATGGTGTTATCTATAATACTGCGCACAAAGCCATTAATAAATTGGTGTAACAATGTTACATTATCTAATACGTAGATGTTAAACATTTGTGGACGTGGAAAACTATTTCGACAAGGTATGGTGGGATGAGATGTTTATCCTGTTGTAGAAGGGAAATAATTATAGACACACGCCAGGGATATACAGACTCTACAAAAAACCAACTGAGAGTAATCTAACCGGAGGTTGAAGAAAAGTTCGTAACTGATAGATTATGTTTCAAAATCGTAGTCATCGTCATGGTTGTTTAGTTTGTGTATCGAAGCAGCAATGCAGACCGTAAAATAAAATTTCACAAGGAAAATGCATGCGAAAAAATACTGAAATAACTGTTAATGTTGGGAAGGGGGTAAGAGGCGCTTCGAAAGCTAACAGACAGAACTGGGCGTGGTGATCAACTCAATATATTGGTAAAAACGGAGAGATCTAATTGATTCATGATAGAAAAGTAAACAATGACTCGTCTAATGATAGCATTCCAGAACACACAGCTGCAGAAAACTTGAATTATTATTATGATTTACAACGAGTACGATTACAAATGAAGACAAGGAGTAGATTGGTATAAGGGATAAAATTTCTTTTCGACACACAGACTTTAAAGTAATAAAACGATAACATGTAGCGTAAGAAGTGACCAAAATTGTTCTACCGGAGCACAGCGTTTATGGAAATGTAAGCCGTCCGTTGTGGCCGAACGGTTATAGGCGCTTCAGTCTGGAACCGCACGACCGCTACGGTCAGAGGTTAGAATCCTGCCTCGGGCGTGGATGTGTGTGATGTCCTTAGGTTAGTTAGGTTTAAGTAGTTCTAAGTTCTAGGGGACTGATGTCGTCAGATGTTAAGTCCCATAATGCTCAGAGCCATTTGAACCATTTTTGGAAATGTAACGTAGGCTCTGAGAACCGGTGAAAGACAATTAAAACACATGGGAAATGCTACTAAACAAGGATGTTTAAATGAAACGATAGGTAAATCGTGAAAGGAGGACATATCTGATTTGATATTTGTTAACCCGTCAAAAAGAGCATGTGTTCTGCCTTCAAAGTACTTGTCACTCGGTAAGACGTTGAAATCTTCCTCTCTGAGGACTGACGACACAGAACTGCCTCAGCGGAAGTTCATTGAGAATACAGTGACGGAAAACGAATTTCAACACTAAGGAGTTGTGTAATATAAAGGAAAGTTGATAGGCGTTTTTCTGTAACTGAAATATGAGTCTACTCAAATTTCGCGTCACTCGCGTAACCGAGGCGCTAGTAACGACGCTGTGAGAATGAATATCAGGTTGGCTTTAAATACACGCTATGACGGTCGTGCGCGTCATTTACTTTTGAGGTTGGACGTAGTGAGTTCGTGTAAGTCAACATTGCCTTTAAGACGACGAAGATGCCATTATCAACAGCTCACTGTGTTTGAAGAGGTTTTGTAATAGCGCTACGAGATGCTCAGAGTTCCTTCCGCGATACTGCAGAAAAACTTGGCGGGAATGTAGCCACCGTACATGATTACTAGCAGCGGTAGTCACGGGAAGGTATGGTCGCAAGAAGATCATGCTCCGGACGTGGCATTGTCGAGAAGGAAGACCGTCGTGTTCAGTGTCTGGCTGTGCTGCACTCTTCTGAAAGAAATTGGCAGCACAGTGATACAAAGAAGTTACAAATCAATTACTTCAAGCACAACTAGGAGCCACAAGCCCTGTACTGTGCTTTCCGTGGTCTGCGGCTTGCACTCACTGGACCTGCACCTGGAGTATAACGGCAGGAGCGCTCTCGTGGTGATTCCTTGCACTCTGAATGCAGTGCACTGGCTTGAAAAATGCAATGCATTGTTAGAGACAACATCAAATTCGACATCTACATTCAGTTCCTAGTGCACGTTTGCCAAATAAAAATATGAAAGTAGCGTATCACAAGCTGCAGTGATTAAGAAGAGTGTTGTGAAAATGTGTGCCTACTTGGACTGTCTTGTTTGTGTACTGTGGTTTGTGTCTAATCTAATTGGTGAATATCTGTAGGGCTGTACAGGTCAGTGTCAGTCTCCCTCCAAGTCAAATCCGTTTTTCTATCTTTCTTGTCTCAATCTGATAATCTTTGGGTTATGCTAAGCCTGATGCATGATGTACTGAGAATTTTTGAAGATGTATCCTCTTCTTTCTTCTATTTCTGCTGCAGATGTTCTCAGTTGCTGCTGAAATGTTAAAAATTCTTAAAACTAAAGTTGTCAGTATGTTTCTTTTATTATTTTGGTTGTCTTCAAGCACTTACCAGGTTACTGTTAGAAGACTTACTGCTCGGCATAATATACTTTGGGATCTTTATGAGAGTATAAGCCTAACGTTCTGTTGGATCTGGGTTTTTGTAACAAAAATCTCAACAATCGTGTTTGGGCCATCAAACATATGAAGCCACTTGACATTTCTTCCAAAAAGTACTGTAGATTTCAAGTGAGCACTTAATAATACTTGCACACCAATGGCAAAACTTTATCTTCTTGTGACGGTGGATGAATAATAATTGTTCCTGGTTTCTGCTTGTTTTTTAATGGATGTGAATAGTTTTCTCATTTTCTCATCATAACGGGGTTCTGTATTGTGTACGTTTGGTAAAGGGTTACTCCATCCATTGTTTTCTGCTATGTTAAAGACGAGCTTTGAAGACGTGTAAGATATGTTGTATATGTTTAAATTATTGTGAATGTCCTCAAACATGGTAAGACAATGTATCCAGTGCGAGTGATTTATAGGAATGTAGGTTCTCATGAAACTATTTAGTTCCCAGTATATACTTTCAGAAGGGTTGGCAGAAAGTGAAAATATTTAGATGAAAATGCACTTAGTGTTGTTGTCTTTCAAAAACTATATCCATTAGTATCCTGTATAATACAAAGCGTAATGAGATAGAATAGCTGTAGGTTTCACTATGTCTGGAATGTACTCTTTCTCAAATCTCCTGATGATTTTAGCGGCTCTGCGTGATTTGAGTGCAAAAAGTTTAACATGATTTGAAAAGGTATCATAAAAGGATAAAATGTATTTAACTCCTCCTGTACTTGAGGGAAGAGGTCCACTCGTGTCGGTACAAATTATCTCTTTGGGTTTTGTGGGTAAATGGAGTGTAAATCCGTTTTCGTAGATTGGTTCTGTGGTTTTATCTTTTGGCAAAGTATACATTTGCTGATTATATGGTGTATTTTGCCTCTCATGTTGGTGAAGTAACAGTATGTGTGTAGTTTTGCAAAGCATTTTCTAGTTCCATAGTGCCTCCATACTGCATGTGTTTGTTCAATGAAATTGTTAACTGAGTCACGCCCGGGTTCCCGGGTTCGATTCCCGGCGGGGGTCAGGGATTTTCTCTGCCTCGTGATGACTGGGTGTTGTGTGGCGTCCTTAGGTTAGTTAGGTTTAAGTAGTTCTAAGTTCTAGGGGACTGATGACCATGTATGTTAAGTCCCATAGTGCTCAGAGCCATTTGAACCATTTAACTGAGTCAGCAGGAATACAAACGCACCAGTTTGTAGCCCGTGGATGACTTCAGTAAAAGAATACACTGTTGTGTAGCATGCATCTTGCTTGGAGTGGGTGATGTTGTGGTTGTGTTAAAATATATTTGATCTTTCTCCAATCTGTGTCTTCATCTTGTAATGTAGTCACATTTTTGTAAATTTCTGTGCAGTACTGTGTGTTATGTATATCCTGCATGAGTAACGTTCTGTAGTCATTTGTGTTTTCAAGGTCTGCGTTGTTATTGTGTATTCCTTGTGTTGTGGGTTGGCAAGAGAGCCAACCCGGTATACTAGAGGAAGCCGAAAGGCACACGTTTTAGCTCACGCAGGCTGGCGTGAGGTCTGGAACAGGACAAGGGAATTAGACTTCAGCAAAAAACGTACGTTGCTGCTGGAATACTTAACTTTAATCTATAAATGGTGAACATCGCTCTTGACGGTACATGTTTTACAGCATCAATAGTAACTGGTAATGGCGCCTTGCTAGTTCGTAGCAAATGACGTAGCTGAAGGCTACGCTAACTATCGTCTCGGCAAATGAGAGTGTATTTTGTCAGTGAACCATCGCTAGCAAAGTCGGTTGTACCACTGGGGCGAGTGCTAGGAAGTGTCTCTAGACCTGCCGTGTGGCGGCGCTCTGTCTGCAATCACTGATAGTGGCGACACGCGGGTCCGACGTATACTAACGGACCGCGGCCGATTTAAAGGCTACCACCTAGCAAGTGTGGCATCTGGCGGTGACACCACACCTTGCGGTAACCTAGCTGGTGAGTCAGCAACGATGTAATCTTTCCCTTTGATGTGTATTGTTTCAAAACAATAAAGTGCCCAACGTTCCTGTCGTGGGTGCATAAGTTTGCATGTAAAGAGAAAAGTCAGTGCTTTGTGATCTGTAGGGTACATCTTGGTGTGTTTGCCATAATGGTAGTGGTTAAACTTCATAAAGGTCCAGTATGGATAAGGTGTCTAGTTCTGTTGTAGAATAGGCTCTTCCACCAGTGTTGACAACTTGGAATAGGCAACAACGTAGACCACTACGCGAAGCACGACAAGTCATGCAGAAATATAAGCTAAATTCTGTGTGATCAAGAATTTGTGAATTTACCAAAGCTCCTTTGGGTCTGTTAAGGTCATTGTGACAGTTTCGATCCCAAATCCATATATGGTTGTTCTTCAACAAATTTGACAGGTGTCCGCTGCTGGGAAGTTGGTCAGGAAGAGAACGACAGAAGAACGAACATACTCCAAGGAATGATTTTAAATGTTTCTTAGTGGCAGTGCTTGGGAAATGTCTGATTGCAGCAGGTTTTGTAGGATATGGCCTAATACATTGTGTGTTGATTATTTGCCCCAGGTATTTGATCTCTGATCAGGCAAATTTTGACATCTTAACATTTACAGTTACTCCTGCTTGTATAAATCTGTGTAGTAAAGTATTTAGTGTTTCAACATGTTATGACCATGTTTTTGTGGTAATGAGTATATCATCAACATATCGTGTAACAGATTCCAGCTAATCATCACCTAGAAAAGGATTCAGAGCGGTTATAAATGCTCCTGAACTTACGCTTGGACCGAAAGGTAATACACCAAATTGATATGTACGACCAGCAAACATAAAAGGTGTGAGACGTACCTACCAAAATGAATTACTTAATTCAAGTGAAGAAAAGTACTTTGGTCTCAAATATCGTTGTATTGTTCCTCTAAATTCTTAGACTTTGTTCTGACTAGTAATATTCCCTGGTTAATAGCTCTGGCATCAGGAACAAGGCATATATTTCCATTAGGTTTTCTCAATAAGTGTAACGGACAAGAATATGGTGAAGTGGATGGCTTTATAATACTCTATGTCAGCATTTGCTTTAACTTGTACCAAACTGCAGGTCGTAGAGATATAGGTACGTCATACGTGTGGTATCTATAGCAACGATGCCACAGCGTGGGTGCAAGTTCATAATTTGGCACTACGAGACACCGACGACAAGCCCTGTAGCAGGCGCTGTTGAGATCTACGAGCTCCGCTCCAGATTCAACCCATTTGATCAAGAGAAGACGGCTGGGACACTTCGCTTCAGCTTCGCTTTACTTACGACGGGTCTAAGGCTTCGCACCTCAGTGAAAAGTTATGTATTCAGTTAATATTGTGGTATAGTAAATCCATTTCTAAGAGCGGTATCGAGAGATTTTCACCTTTTGCTGCTCCTGCTCATTTCCTATATTCAGCCTACCCTTCAGTTTATAGGAGTACACTCACGGGCAACCTTCCAGGCGGGATACAAAAATAAGACTTATGGAAATATATCTGTTGAGGCCTCACTTCGACAGTGTAGGCATAAGTTGGTCTTTTTGTAAGTACGTTCATATTTTCACTAGAATATCCTTTAACTGTCTCTTTTCCTCTTTATGGATCACTGTGCATTCTGATGAAAGCTTGGATTTCATTTGCGTTAATGTGTCTTCGCTTTCATACTCTGTCTGTGACATAGGTGTAGGTGTGCAGTATTGACCAGTCTCGTGACTATCTGTAGTTTGTATTTAGTGAAGTGTTTGTCATGTTCAACTGTTCTCGTGTCCAATTTCACACACATGACACTGTCTTAACGTAAGAAAAACATATGCTTTTGGAAAAGTCTATTCTGGTGGCCTTCTGACTCAAGAAACAAATACCTAAAATACGATTCGTAGATAAGTGTGAAACGATGAGGAATGGCCTCTGTGTAGTCTCATAGCCTATCACCAACATCACAAACACTAGTTTCCTTACCCTCCACTTACAACCTAATGCATCTGACAATTCCGAACAGGAAATTCTGGAGCTTTGCTTATTTCGTTCATCTTTACATAAAAGTTCTGTGATACTACGCTTACTGCAGCAGCTGTATGAATGACAATAGTCGTGGGTACTCCCCCTACTGTACCTGTAGTGGACGACAGTGCAATTTGTTTTTTCTTGAATCGAATCTGTGTGTAATCAGACCAGTTTCCTTGTTAGTTGTGTCTCAAGAATTGTATGTGTGATTCATGTGATGTGAATCTGATCGTATTGCTGTGTGGTGTGTTAATGTTCGTTGTGTCAAGTAGTAATTGTGTGTCAAAGCTGCCTCCCAAATATTCCTCACTCACGCGCTGGGGCACAGTAATGACTGCGTCTAGTTTAACTCTTGGGTAGTTAAATACTTTGTGTCAATTTTTAGCTGGAGGTGGCGTTTTGCTTTACATTTCAATTATATTTACCTGTGGATATTGGCGTTGCCGTTCTCTGGGTTGAGTTCGGTGCTGCTGTTGTGTATGAGATGGTGTCGGCATGTTGTTTTGATTTACATAATTGTTCTGTTGTATCGGCTGTGGCGGTGGCTGAGTGTTGATTGCAGTGGAGCTGTGTAATTCGTATTATGCATCTGCCATTGTTTTCTGTTTGAAGTTTGTTCATTATGGAGGTTGTTAGTGTTTTGTCTGTATTGGTTATGATATGTTCTCGGATTGAAATTGTTAAATTTTCATCTTTTTTAGGGGTTTCCCTCTTGTGTGTACTCGTTTTGATGACTGTAGTTATTTGCATTGTGTTCTGGTGGTGGGTTTTGGAAATTGTTTTGTGTATTTTGTGGTTGCACGAAAGAAACATTTGACTACGCGCCTGAGGTGGGTTGGCTAGCCTGCAAGTTCGGTATAGCCGCTACGTAAATATTATGATTTCTGTTCCATGACTGGCACTGTTGGTTCTTTTCGTAGAGTAAATCAGTAGCGTCAAGCCTTTTTAAAAAGTATTCTGCATCATCGTCAGGGAGAAGGACTAATTTTTGTTTTACATGAAATGGCAGTTTGGATTTGAGTGAATGGATTGTGTCACGAGGTGCGACTGGTTCGTCGAGGAAGTGGATCATGTTGAGAAATTTCTCAAAGCATCGTGTCAAGTTTAGGTTTTTTGGGCTGAAGGGCTCAGGTTCCATTACTTGTCTCTTAACGCGCTTTTAAACAGTCTCTGAGCAGTATCTGTTCAGGAATTCATTTTCGAATTGCTCGTATGTGTTACATTTGTCACTCTCTTTTTATGCCCAGAAAGCAGCTTCGCCCTAAATGTAATCAACGATGTGGGAAATTTTCTTTCTATCGCTTTAAGAGTGAGGAAAAGGGTTTTTGAATGCTTTGAGGAATATCACAGTGTGTATGGTATTCTTTTCTGGAATAAAGGGTTGAAACCTCCTCTGTTAAAACAGGCTTTCTTCTTTATAGGCATTGCGTCTGCTGCGATCTCAAAATGTGTATTGTTCTTGTGCGTGTTGTGAATGTGTGTCTTCTGAGCAGTAATTGTAATTGTATTCTGGTGTCATGTATCGATTTGTGTCACTGTTCATTTTCGGTATTCCAGTGTGCTGAAATTCATGATTATAAAATTGTTCGTTATGAAATCTAGTGTTGTGTTTTCGTGTCAGAATGTTGTGTAGGTGAAGGATTGTATGTATGTGTCCGTTCAGATGTGGTATATTGTACTGTGTGGTTGATCACCTGTTTGTTTTTTGTCATAGAATCAATCACTGTGTCTTGCACTATGGCTGGCAATTTCTCAATCAAACATTTATTGAAATCTTTATCCTTCTGTCCCGTCGAAGTCCAAAGTTGTTCATTGAAGTTTGCAAAGTGTGTGTCAGTTCCTTTCAGTACAACGTCGTGTATATATCAGAGTACCTCATTGAGTTTACATTCAATACTCTAACCTCTGGTGCGTATTTCTTCTTCTGTACGAGTATTGATCTCAATTTGAATAGCCATATTTTCACAGACTGTGGCTGGGTCTTTTATCTGATGTTTGACAGCACTGACGTATGATACTGTCGGACCATGCCGCAAAGTAAGCTCTGAGAATGTCTCCCACAAGTCGTTTACTTACACTGTCAAACGAGTGTTAATGTTGACAAGTAATTGCGTCAGTCTTTCTTTGGTCTTTGTTAGGTGGTTTGAATCGTCTTTCTCAAATTGCGACATGCTTTTTTCCTTACTTGCCTGTTTTTCATTTAGGTTGGAAATACCTTTCATCATTTTGTTGAATATTGCCATAAAAATCATGTTAGACAATGGCGCTGTCCCAACCACGTTATTAGCTGAGGCGTGCGTGCTCAAGTTTGGTTCCGAATTATTTTCTGTCACAATCTTTTCTTCTACTTGATTATTCATGGTGTTGTCGTACATGTCGGTGCTGATGTGTGTATCAGTATTAACTTTATCTAATTGTTGTGGCATGCTGAATTGTTTTCTGGTTTTGACCACAGTGAAAAATGTGAAAAGAAAGTAATTAAGTTGGTAAGTGTATAAAACGTGTGTGTAAGCCCTATAATAAAATCACAGATCCTGTTAATATGAATAAATGAAACGAAATCTTCACATGAAAAATGTGAATGCTGGCTTATCGCCATTTAATATGAAATGAACTTGAATACGGCCATTTTGTGTATTGGAAAGAACCTATTGTCTAAGCTGATAACTACTGTAATTTCGATGCACTCTCGAATAATAAGAAAATGAAATAAAATTAAATGAATACTGGTTTTGATTGAATTTAACACTGAATCTAAAGATTCATTGTGCACATTTAAAAATGAATAAAAATGCGCATACGCTGCATCTTACCGTAATCTGGAATTCGGCTCCGCAGATGGCAATTTCAGTCAGGTTATATCCGGGATTTCTTAATTGTTTTCCAAACAATGGTTGGTAATTTTTCCTGTGTCGTTGATTGTCATGGAAAAGAGAACAGATGGTATAATATGTGTAACAAACTACTAACACTCAGTCTCTAATATAAATAATATAAATAATTTGCTTTTGCGTGTGAGGAAGAGAATGTTGTTGTTGTTGTGGTCTTCAGTCCTGAGACTGGTTTGATGCATCTCTCCATGCTACTCTATCCTGTGCAAGCTGCTTCATCTCCCAATGCCGACTGCAACCTACATCCCTGTGAATCTGCTTGGTGTATTCATCTCTTGGTGTCCCTCTACGATTATTACCCTCCACGCAGCCCTCCAATACTAAATTGGTGATCCCTTGATGCCCTCAGAACATGTCCTACCAACTCATCCCTTCTTCTAGTCAAGTTGTGCCACAAACTACTCCTCTCCCCAATCGTCTCCAATACCTCGTCGTTAGTTATGTGATCTACCCATCTAATCTTCAGCATTCTTCTGTAGCACTTCATTTCGAAAGCTTCTATTCTCTTCTTGTCCAAACTATTTATCATTCACGTTTCACTTCCATATATGGCTACACTCCATACAAATACTTTCAGAAACGACTTCCTGACACTTAAATCTATACCCTTCTTCAGAAACGCTTTCCTTGCCATTGCCAGTGTACATTCTATATCCTCTCTACTTCAACCATCATCAGTTATTTTGCTCCCCAAATAGCAGAACTCCTTTCCTACATTAAGCGTCTCGTTTCCTAATCTAATTCCCTCAGCATCACCCGACTTAATTCGACTACATTCCATTATCCTCGTTTTGCTTTGATGATGTTCATCTTATATCCTCCTTTGAAGACACTATCCATTCCGTTCAACTGCTCTTCGAAGTCCTTTGCTGTCTCTAACTTAATTACAATGTCATCGGCGAACCTCTAAGTTTTTATTACTTCTCCACGGATTATAATACCTACTCCGAATTTTTCTTTTGTTTCCTTCACTGCTTGCACAATATACACATTGAATAACATCGGGGAGAGGCTACAACCCTGTCTTACTCCCTTCCCAACTACTGCTTCCCTTTCATGTCCCTCGACTCTTATAACTGCCATCTGGTTTCTTTACTAATTGTAAATAGCCTTACGCTCTCTGTAATTTACCCCTGCCACATTCAGAATTTGAGAGAGAGAGCTCCAGCCATCATTGTCAAAAGCTTTCACTAAGTCTACAAATGCTAGAAAAGTAGCTTTGCCTTTCCTTAATCTAGCTTCTAAGATAAGTAGTAGGGTCAGTATTGCCTCACGTGTTCCAATATTTCAACGGAATCCAATCTGATCTTCCCCGAGGTCGGCTTCTACTAGTTTTTCCATTCGTCTGTAAAGAATTCGTGTTAGTATTTTGCAGTCGTGACTTATTAAACTGATAGTTCAGTAATTTTCTTATCTGGCAACACCTGCATTCTTTGGGATTGGAATTATTATATTTTTCTTGAAGCCTGAGGGTATTTCGCCTGTCTCATACATCTTGCTCACCAGAAGGTAGAGTTTTGTCAGGACTGGCTCTCCCAAGGCTGTCAGTAGTTCTAATGGGATGTTGTCTACTCCCGGGGACTTGTTTCGACTCAGGTCTTTCAGTGCTCTGTCAAACTCTTCACGCAGTATCATATCTCCCATTTCATCTTCATTTACATACTCTTCCATTTCCATAATATTGTCGTCAAGTAAATCGCCCTTGTATAGACCCTCTATATACTCCTTCCACCTTTCTGCTTTCCCTTCTTTGCTTATAACTGGGTTTCCATCTTAGCTCTTGATATTCATACGAGTGGTTCTCCTTTCTCCAAAGGTCTCTATTTTCCTGTAGGCAGTATCAATCTTATCCCCTAGAGAGATAAGCCTCTACATTCTTACATTTGTTCTCTAGCCATCCCTGCTTAGCCGTTTTGCACTTCTTGTCGATCTCATTTTTGAGACGTTTGTTTTCCTTCTTGACTGCTTCATTTACTGAGTTTTTTTTTCTCCTTTCATGAATTAAATTCAATATTTCTGCTGTTACCCAAGGATTGCTACTAGCCCTCGTCATTTTACCTACTTGATCCTTTGCTGCCTTCACTACTTCATCACTCAAAGCTACCCATTCTTCTTCTACTGTATTTCTTTCCCCCATTCCTGTTAACTGTTCCCTTATGCTCTTCCTGAAACTCTGTAGAACCTCTGGTTTAGTCAGTTCATCAAGGTCCCGTCTCCTTAAATTCCCACCTATTTACATTTTCTTCAGTTTTAATCTACAGTTCATAACCAATATATTGTTGTCAGATTCCACATCTGCCCCTGGAAATGTCTTACATTTTAAAACCTGGTTCCCAAATCTCCGTCTTACCATTATATAATATATCTGAAACCTGTCAGTATCTCCAGGCTTCTTCCATGTATACAACAGGAAGAGAATACAGATCAGGTAATGAATAATATTTCAAAGTATTAAAATTAAACTATATTATTTCCTTACACAATGTCTGGCGAGCGAGAAATGGCATTGGTGATTGAAGTCGTATATTTGCTGAGTATTTTTGCATTACCATGTGCCTTGCAAGTTCTCGAAAGAAAATATCGGACATCTTTCAGTAAAATTGCCTGAAGATTGATTTATGGTTCTCTTATGCTGCGACTTTATAATTTTCCATCAGATTGAATGAAACCTATGCCATATCGCAACCTCTTACTTGATTGTTAGAACTACTAAAATAAAAAATGGCCTGGAGGTTAATAAAATATATATTCAAGAAATCACCTATGCACATAAATTATGAATAGACACCCTTAAATGATATTTGCTTGGCAGTATATTATGGTGGCGGTTTTAGATTATTATTATTATTATTATTACTATTGTTTTGTTTTGAAATTATTGTTTATTTTCTAAGTATTGAAATTTTGGAATGTAATTACCACCACATTTTTTAGTTAGGCTTCTCTTCCCGGATTGTCTTTTGGCGAGTACTATTTTGGGACGTGGTTTACTCCTAAAAGGTATCCGACTTCGTTCTGCTAAAAGTGAAATTTTAGATGCAGGTTCTATTTTGAAAGCAATCCAAACGTATTGCTCGACGGCTGTAAAGTCGACGCATTGTAGGCGTAGTCAGCCGTGCTGCAGCATTCGCTGTTGCTGTGGTGTAGAGTGGTCACGGCGGTGTGCTCGCGATGTTGACAAATCGGCATTCGGCGGTCTGCGATGGAGTAAGAAGGTTGCGTTGTTCTGGACCGGTTGAGCTCGACAGGATCCGGTCAGCTTAGGGTACAGGTTACGTGAAACATTCATAGATTGGGGCCAGTAACACAATTTTTAATACACACTCCCTAAAAGGAATTTTATTAGTAGGTTCCTGTAATCAATTGCAACACTAATTTACATCAGTCTGTTCGGTGACATCTGTGGGCTACATAGTACACATGTTTGCTTTGTGATACAAAACGTCTAGTGTATAGTTTTTGTTCATGCACTTTAGTGTCAGCTGACATCGACACCTTTGCCTCACAAACTCATTCATGTTAGTTTCGGTTTCCGCACAATCATTAATGTCCGCAGAATACCGTACATTACACATGTCTGCAAAGTGTTTACCAAAGTTTTCGCTTCTTAAGCGCTTAGCTTCGCGTCGGCGTGTGACAGTCACACGTGACGTCACATTCATAAAGTTCCAGCGCTACAGTCTGTTCCACAGTTTATGCGCGATACACACTATCTGAGTTTCACGTAACAACACTTCACTGTGCTCCACTTCTGCGGATCACCACATCACTTCAGTGCTGTCGTCTGGGCGAGTACACAAATCAAGTTCACTTCCCAATAAGAGTGCCGTCTATTCGACGTTAGGGCAAGGTGTATGTATTTATTTCACCAGGCGAGATTGTATTACCACGCGTATAACGTCTCTTGACAACACGTATTTCTCTTTGCTCTTGTATAAAGAATTCTCCAGTGAAATGCAAATTTACGTGCACTACTTCACCACTGACAGTTCTGTTTGCCATTGACAATTTATTACTCAGGCCTTGTCAGTACGTGTCATGTTACTTACAAATGTGCTCAAAGAAAAATTTCACAGCTTATGTACTCTGTTGTTGGTACCAACTGTATCATTTACAAAGTGTTTATGTTCTATAACTTTCTAACTTTTTCCTCTTACAATTCTTCGCGACACTAATTTCGTTGTGTGGCTGTTTACGGTAGTGAAACCTAGCTTTACAGTGTTTTGTTAGTATGTAATGCGACATTGTTCATTACTACTATAGCTAAACACATCACTGATTTTTTTCATCTCACACAAACTGGTGTGTACCGTTGAAATTGGTCACGACAATTAGTGCAGAATACGAATCTGCTTATGGCACAATGTTGCCATTTCACTACTATCGGTCTAAAGTCTCAATAGTTTTATCACTTCACTGTAAAACACAGCCCACAGTAGCTTGCTGTTCATGCTTGCAAACTACATGCTAGGCATAAAAGGAAAATTATTTTTTCTATTAATCGTTGGATCTGGACAAAACTTACTTTCTTTACATAGCGTTTCATAGCAGAAGAAATGGAATAATTGCATCCAGGAGAATGGTACTAAGATTACATCAAAATAAGATTCTTGTTACTTTTCTCTTCTTAATATTACTGAAAAGACTTTACTTCAAAATTATTACTGAACTTCTACTACTAATGTGAAAGTTTGCTGTTCAGCAAAAGGTTTACTTAAGATCTACTTATGCACATGAAGAAAATAAATTTGTCTTAAGACTGCTATGCACACTGTGAAAAGTCTTACATACTAACAGATTTACAAATTCTCATAACATTTGCATGGTTACATCCACTCTAGGAAATGTACACTCAGTAAAACATTTCTTTATATCCTGTTGTGGATACAAACCTTCGTTCTTGTTTGATTCTGAATATGCCAGCAGATAGCTGCCACTGTGTGGTTTCGCTATTACCTTAAATGGTCCATAAAATAACATTTGTCACTTCTTGTTTCTTTTCTTTAGTAGTGAGGGTTCCACATGAGTCCGAAGCATCACATTTCCCCCTATGTTAAAAGATTGTACTCTGGATAGCTCTTTGACATATCTCGCTTTCTTCATTTGTGCCTGATGTGTTAGAGAAATGACAGCTTGTCTTATTTTCTCATTCCAACTTAGTTCTTCTCTTAGTGTCAGGAAAAGGATGATAGCCATTTATTATTTCCTTTAGATTTAAACACAAGCTCATTTGGATTATATTTTGTTGACACATGGGGTAGGTTGTTTACTACTTCCTCGAAAATTTTTATTAAATCTACCCATTTAGTTTGTTGATGTGAGGCAGATGTTCTTACAAAACGGTTAAACTCGCGAAACTGGTTTTATACCATTTTAACTCAAAAAGGATTTCCACTTTCTGCCTGTAAAATTCGAAGTATCGACTGTTACTATGACTTTAGGCTTTCCGACTTGTGGGATGTATTCTTTAGAAACTCTCTTAATGATTGATCCTGATGTTATTGACTTCATAGCATACAGTTTAACATGCTTAGAGACAACATCGAGAACTGCTTATATGTACTTCACTCATCCTTGTGCCATGGGGGGAGGTCCTGCTACATCGATGGATGCTAGGTCGTGTGGTTGCCTAGCAACAATTGAGTGTAATGGTTGACGACATCTCACATTAATGAGTTGATCTTTTTCACATAGTAAACGTGTTCTGAATTTTTTGTCTATTTGTCTCCTTAAATCAGGGAAATAGCTTTACTTGTTAATCATTTCACAACATTTTGTTATACCAAAGTGTCCCCAAAGTAAGTGTGTGTGCCTGATAAGTATTTCAGGTTGGCTTCTGGTATACAAATACACAAAATGTCAGACTTTGGGTGTCTCCTGTGAAACAGTAATCCCCTGTACACTTTATAATAGGTTCCTATTTTACCAGAGATGTTTTGCTGCAATAACTGTTTTACTTTATTCCACATAGAGTCTACGTTTTGCAGTGTCTCCTTATTTTTGCACATGTCAAGATAATACATTCCATATGTTGGATCTTTTACTAGTAAAATTTTGAATTCTGAGTTTCCTCAAAAGCATTTGAAGTTTCCGTCAACCCTTGTGGTAGACGAGAAACTACATCTGCAATTATGTTATCCTTTCCACTTACGTGTGTAATGTCGAAGGAATTCTCCTGTAGAGCTCATGACCAGCGCGGTGGGAGTTTGTGCGTCAACTTGCTCACAAGGAAAAATATTTAGAGCTTGGTGGTCAAAATATACTTTTACATGGTGCCCATAAATGTAATAGTTGAACTTTTTAAACGCCCCTACCACTACTTTTCAATCTAATTCAGTTGCATAGTAAACTTTACACATTGTACGAGGGTCACTCCAAAAGAAATGCACACTATTTTTGTAAAAATACAGTTTTCATTCTGCATGTGTGAAAGTTTTACAGTGTGGAGATACATCCTTCCAGCTTGTTTTGAAACTTAGTTCAATCTGTTCCCGTGAGTGGCGCCGTCACAGCATGTATTCAAGGTGGCTGCTACACTTGACGTTCGTCAGAAGCAACGTGCTGTCATAGAATTCGTGTGCTGTGAAAACGAGACTGAGGGAAACATCCAAAAGAGGTTGAAAAAGGTGTATGGAGATGCTGCTGTCGATCACATTACAGTTACTCGGTGGGCAAGCAGGTTACGTGATGAAAGCGGGCACGGCAATATTGAGGATTGTCCTCGCAGAGCCAGGCCTCGTATTGCACACACTCCAGACAATGTGCAGAGAGTTAACGAATTGGTGACTGCTGACAGCCGTATCACAGTGAACCAATTGTCACGCTACGTTGGGATAGGGGAAGGAAGTGCTTGCAGACTACTGAAAGTGATGGCGTTAAAAAAGGTTTGTGCCAGGTGGGTTCCCAGGATGTTGACATAGGCTCACAAAGGAACAAGAAAAACGGTATGCAACGAACTTTTGGAACAGCACGAGAATAGCGGAGAAAAATTTCTTGGAAGAATTGTGACAGGTGATGAAACATGGCTCCATCATTTTTCACCAGAGACGAAGAGGCAGTCAATGGACTGACACCATGCACATTCACTCATGAAAAAAGCAATAAATTCAAAACCACACCTTCTGCTGGAAAAGTTATGGCTACCGTGTTTTTAGATTCCGAAGGACTCTTGCTTGTGGACATCATGCCAAGAGGAACCACCATAAATTCTGGTGCATATGTGACGACACTGAAGAAACTTCAAGATCGACTGAGTCGTGTTCGACCACATCGACAAAAGCAGGATGTTTTGCTGTTGCACGACAATGCACAGCCACTTGTCAGTCAAAAAACCATGGAAGCGATCACAAAACTCGGATGGACAACACTGAAACACCCACCTTACGGTCCTGACCTAGCTCCATGTGACTATCATCTCTTTGGGAAACTGAAAGACTTTCTTCGTGGAACAAGGTTTGAAGATGATGACTCCCTTGTGCACGCTGCCAAACAGTGGCTCCAACAGGTTGGTCCAGAATTTTACCGTGCGGGTATACAGGCGTTGGTTCCAAGATGGCGTTAGGCAGTTGAGAGGGATGGAAATTATGTGGAGAAATGAAAATATTGTTCCTAAAGGATGTATCTACACACTGTAAAATTTTCGAACATGTAGAATAAAAGATGGATTTTAAAAAAATTTGGTGCATTTCTTTTGGAGTGCCCCTCGTAACAACGTACGACTGGCGGAAACAATGATTCTAACTTCTGTTTTCTCACCAATTTCAAATGGTTGGAACCGTAAATGGAAGCATCTGTTGCAATACAGAATTCTTTGGTCTAGTCTGGGTGGTGTAATAACAATACTTGTACTTCTGACTGACACGTCAACTATTATTTCATGTGGTCAGGGAGGAGGACACAATGGCACTACGTATGTTTGGTAGAGTTGACCACAGACAGTCACTCACTCAGTTCACATCAGAAACTTCTTTGCCGTCTTTGCTGCTCCGCCATAATGTTCCAGAATCGGCAACGGATCATTTTTCATGTCAGACTGGTTTTTGTCTCACGCTGTCCTGTATCATATTTACTCAACTTTTCCCATCATTCTTCACATAATTTTTTTACGCCAACACTGAAACAAACATTATGAAATAGCTAATGAAGCGTTTGTAGGCAAAATATTATATTATCTCCCCAGAGAGAGTCTCTGATATATTGAGAAAACTGGTTCACTGTGTCACTAAGTAACAATCATATTCCTCTCAATGACCTTTGCCCATAAAATTAATTTGAGGTATTTACAAGCCCCATTTTAACATATCTGTTTACATATTACATACCTAATATACAAGCGCACTGTCTGTTCGTTACAAGGTAGCTTGTCTTATAACTGTACCGTTACAGTACACTCTCGATTTTCTTTTACCTTAAGTATTCTGCTTGTTGTGACTTGGCAAGACAGCCAAGGCACTATGCGAGGATGCCGAAAGTCATGCGTTTAAGCTCACGCAGGCTGGCGTGAGGTCTGGAACTGTTAAGGGAATTATAGTAGCAAATAAAGTACGTAGTTGATGTAATACTTAACTTTAATCCAGAATTGGAGAACATCGCTCTTTGATGATACATTAAGTACAATCTCAATATAAACTGGTAATGGCGCCTCGCTAGGTCTTAGCAAATGACGTAGCTGAAGGCTATGCTAACTATCGTCTCGGCAAATGAGAGCGTATTTGTCAGTGTAGCTTTGCTAGAAAAGTCGGCTGTAAGACTGGGGCGAGTGCTAGGACGTCTCTCTAGACCTGCCATGTGGCGGCGCTCGGTCTGCAGTCACTGACAGTGGCGACACGCGGGTCCGACGTATACTAGCGGACCGCGGCCGATTTAAAGGCTACCATCTAACAAGTGTGGTGTCTGGCGGTGACACCACACTGCTATCAAACACTGTCCACCAGTTTTAAACCCCATTCCAATATCTACACCAACTCAGTACAGCTAACTACATGCTCCATATTATTCTCATGGAGCACTAAATGGCTCTGAGCACTATGGGACTTAACTTCTGAGGTTATCAGTCCCCTAGAACTTAGAACCACTTAAACCTAAGTAACCTAAGGACATCACACACTTGCATGCCCGAGGCAGGATTCGAACCTGCCACCGTAGCGGTCGCGCGGTTCCAGACTGAAGCGCCTAGAACCACTCGGCCACCCTGGCCGGCCCATGGAGCACTGTATGATGATTTTATCAGTTTTCATATGCTACTGTAGCCACCAGGGTTGGATGTCTACACAGTGATAGACTTGCACTGAGATAGTGGGATGCTGTCAGAATGGTTATTCATAGAAACAGTATTGATAACAAGACATTTTAACAGTAAACCAACTACAATATTCGTGACATTGCTCAGTGGTGGTAATTCTATCCAGGATGCGTACTGAAATCAACAGAAGTGAAGACGCTGATAGAAGAAAACTGAGGCCCTAGCCCTCATAGTGATACCCTCCCTCGCAAGCAGAGGCGAACAGCAACATTATGCCTGCACAGACGAAGGTGGTTGTGTGACTACATCATTCTGTCGTGAAAGGCTGTCCTTCAGGGCAGAAGTCTGGAAGCTGGCAGTCCACAAAATCAGAACCACTGCCAGCATTAGGACAACAGTTAGTTTAGGCCAAGTCTCAAGATGGTCGCTTGGATAATCATGTCGCCTCTCTTCGTAGTAGGTGGCGGCCGTACCACGATGCTCTTTGGCATGGATTAATAATTTTGTCTTACATGGACACGTTGATTGTCTTTGGCGGCTGGCGGCGGCAGCAGGCAGCATTTCTGTGCCGCCAGCGACCTCGTGACAGACAATGTGTTATAAATTCTTATAGTAATTTAAAAGATATTCATACATAATTAGCAATATTCTCTTCCATGTAAATGAAATAACTACAGTTGTTACGAAATACAATATAAAATTACTACAGTCAGTAACAAAACCATCTGATACGTTATGTTGCAACGCCTTAGTTGTCAAGAAGAATGAGACAATGTCCATTCGGTATTTATATGCCGATACAAGACAGTGGCTTTCAATTAAAATGTCCACCCCTGTGCGGGAATTACGTAATGTACGTACGAGTACAGTCTGTGACGCAGGAACGACGACATATGGAAGTTTCAGTATGGCTGTGAGTCGTGCTCACATAGCCCTAGTAGTAAAGGAGACCATTCTTGTAATGTAGGAAATCTGGGTTCATGTCCCTGGGTGGCACAAATTTTCCTTGCCGCCACTGACTCATACATTCCCCTTAGTATTAGCAATTGCGAATACATTTCATGTAAACCCTCTGATAGATTAATCCCTGCATTTGGAGAGAATATTCTTGAGGTACAAAATCATAGAAAACATATTATTTGACCGAGGAAATGCAACATATAAAATTTAACATCATGGCACCTCCTTGCACCTTAGCCTTCAAGTGTACACCCTTTGTACCCGCAGTAAAGATACACTGGAGTCAACTGATTTCGTTAATTCTCTTCATGTTCTTGAAAAGTATCAGTTATCAGAATATGTTAATTCCTAGTCCCGTTTGTCATCGTTAAGTTTCCAAGCACCTTTCCTAACACATCAGCTGAATAATCTTTTAGTAACACACAAAGCAAAGGGGTAAAATCCATGAACACAAAAAACACATATAGAAAAAAATATGAAAACACGAAATACAAAAACACAAAAACACACACTCAGTCATTCAAGACAGCAGGCATCAATTACGTACCACTAGTTCCATTCTAACACTGTACACTGAAACCTATCAACGAATACCATGACCTGTTACTATACAGATCTGTATATGTTGTCTCAAAATTGTTACGTTCACTAGCTAAACCGCAGGGATGAAGGAATGAGAAAAGTTTAACACTGTTAAAATTAGTACCAGAATCCAGTTCTTTACTGCAATACATTTCAAAATCAAGGTCTTTCTTTATGGTCGCTGTGGTGGCTACACTTGATTTTTCAGCAGTGTCTGTATGTCTGTTCAACATAAGCGCAATGTGCCTTCACTATATGAAACAAATCTTAATTAATTTCATCCCTAACTCGTAGTTTCACACAAACACTGATTCTTATTCCAAGGTAAATGACAAAAGATGGTTCCTTCGTCTTTATTTGATCGACAGTATCCTCCCTAAATCCTCCACATAAATAACCATGCATCCAAGTTACTGACAAGAATCATATACAGAAGAATTGAAAAGAAAACTGAGGATGTCTTAGATGACGATCAATTTGGCTTTAGGAAAGGTAAAGGCACTCCAGAGAGGCAGTTCTGACATTGCGGTTGATAAAAGGAGATGGCTTAAAGAAGAATGAGGACGCGTTCATGGGATATGACGAACTGGAAAAATCAGTCGACAAGGCAAAACAGTGCAAGATGTTCGAAATTTCATGGAAAAAATATTAAGTTCTTAAGGAGAGACGAGTAATCATCAACATGAGCATGAGCCAAGAGGGAATAATAAGAGAGAATGACAAAGAGCGAGGTACTCCTATTAAAAAGGTTACAAGGCAAGGATTTAGTCTTTCATCCCTTCTGTTCACTCTATACATCGAATAAGCAATGACGGAAATAAATGAAGGTTTCAGGAGTGGGATTAAAATTCAGGGTGAACGAATATCAACGATTATATTCACTGATGGCATTGCTATCTTCAGTTAAAGTGAAGAAGAATTACAGGACGTTCTGAAAGGAATGAACAGTGTAATGAGTCCAGCATATGAATTGAGGGTAAATCGAAGAAAGACGAAAGAAATGAGAACTAATAGGAATGAGAACAGCGAGAAACTTAATATAAGGATTGATGGTCACGACGTAGATCGAGTTAAGGAATTCTGCTACCTAGGCAGTAAAATAACCACTGACACACGGAGGAAGGATGACATCAAAAGGAGACTAACACTAGAAAAATGGGCATTCCTGGGTAAAAGAAGTGAAATGGTGTCAAACATTGGCCTTAATTTGAGGAAGAAGTTTCTGATGATGTACGTTTGAAGCACAGAATTGTACGTTAGCGAAATATTGACTGTGGGATAACCAGAACAGAAGAGAAGCGTTGCATTGGAGATGCAATGCTGCAGACGAATACCTATTATTAGGTGGGCTGATAAAGTAAGGAATGAGGAGGTTCTGCGCGGAATCGGAGGGGAAAGGAATATATGGAAATCACTGACAAGAAGAAGAGACAGAATGATAGTACATTTGTTAAGACTACAGGGAATGGCTTCCATGGTACTAGAGGGAGGTCTAAATCGTAAAAATTGTAAAGGAAGAAAGTGATTGGAATACATACAGCAAATAGTTGAGGACATAGGTTGCAAGTGCTACCCTGATATGAAAAGTTTGGCACAGGTGAGAAATTCCTAGCGGGCTGCATCAGACTAGTCAGAAGACTGATGTGTCAAGAAAAATTGAAACTCGGGCAGCTGAATGGCGGCAGCAGTCACCGCTGGTTAGGGCGTTGCTGTCACTCCTAGAATAGTCGCTATTCTTAGGTTTTAATGTACCTGTTAATACAGTAGGATTAATCGAATGTCCTACTAGGCTCTATCGAATGGGCATGTGAAATTTCACATTAAGTCATTTTATGTCCTACGAGAAAGAAATGCCGGCCGAAGTGGCAGTGTGGGTCTAGGTGCTGCAGTGTGGAACCGCGTGACCGCTACCGTCGCGGGTTCGAATCTTGCCTCGGGCATGGATGTGTCTAAGGTCGTTAGGTTAGTTAGGTTTAACTAGTTCTAAGTTCTAGGGGACTAATGACCCCAGAAATTGAGTCCCATAGTGCTCAGAGCCATTTGAACCATTTTTGAGAAGCCAATCGACGCTCTCCGTCGTCACTGAGCGTCGCATTAAAGGCGTGATGGAGGATGTTTGTTTGGACCGACACCATCTACACATTGCAAGAACGAAATTGCTAAAATCTGCCGAAACACCAGATAAAATCCTCCTGTCGTCACTTGGGAAGAACACACTATGTATGGGATGTTTCAAAATGAATCGTCGTTTTACAATGGTTTGTTCTTTACATGCACGCTCGTACAGTCTTGGATTACATTTTACATTTGCTTTTGGGTCCAAGGTTTATATTCACCATTCACAAATGTTAGATGTGCAATTCACTGATCATATGGAAAACATCTTCCAGTTTGATCCGGGTTACAGCCTTCACTGTTCTTGCTACTCCGAATTGCATTTCGTGTAAAGTGGTTGGAGGGCAGTTGGGTGAGTTCAAGCGACCTCTGTGGCCAATCATGTAGCGCGAGATACAGTCGCCCCACACTGCTGATCAAACGTACTGCCGCAATATCCACGAAAGTCAAGCCGCAGAGTTGTGGCTGAGTTGTACAGTCTCGAGTCGAGGCAAGTGGGGTAATGACCGAGAATGGGAGCAAGACAGCTGCACATAAGAAACTCGTACTGGCAATTGCACGAACTGCCACCGTGATAAACTTTTAGTTCAGGTACGTAAGTCAAAATCTACTCCAAAGTTACTATCGTTTATAATGACGAAGTTTAGTACTGTGAAATCAGACGAATCTCTTTGTACCACCATGTTCATTGTAGACTTTGCAGATACTGCATTTTATCAAGGCAGAGGAGACGAGACGAGGAAAAATGTGTCGCTGTAGCCTTCCTCCGCCAGCAACTGCACTTACTGCCAGCTGTCACAATTTCAGCGTGCTTGAATAAAGTTCCAGCACTGCCGTCTATATGTCACAGTTTGTGCAGAATATGCTTACAACAAGAAAAACCCCATCTTGATGTCGCACTTCGACAGATAACTATTTCCCCCAGGAAATTTGTGCCAGATTTCTGTTCCTGTGTCGTCAAGTATCGTTTCCCTGGTGACTCTAAAGCTGCTTGCTGTTTTTTTTCGTCCGTGTATAAGTTATGGATGCTTTATATTGTGTCTCTCGCATCTTTTGTTGGAGAGAGCTGAAATTGGATGCAAAGCCAGAAATAAATCCTCCATTTTTAATGAAAATAATTAGGTTACTGACGAGCTGCGGTGGACATAATATGGTCTACACCGCCAATTCCTGTGCCCTCTCAAGAAAGAAATCTCAAACTAGTAATATTCGTGGATACAGTGATTTAGTACAGTTGACGTACAAAGAGAGTGAGGCACACGCCACAGCCATTAATTGCTGGAATCACTAATGTTTCTTCGAAGAGCGCCGTAACGGTCAATAAACACTAGCGTACCGAAATATCTCACCAGAATTTGATTATTGAGTTGGCACAGAAAATTACAATGTACACTGTTTACAAAACTACTCTTACACAGGAAAAGGAACTCGTAAGAAGCAATCTGTGTGCTATCTCGATTCTGTACTTATATATCGCCACAGTAAAAATAAATAAATCTGTAGAATCACCAGTGGACTAACACTTGATGGCTCCTAGCTAACCAAATGCTATTTATGAAATTAAAATGAATTACAGGCTATTAGCTGCTTACAGGCGTTGATAGATATCAACAGGGGCAGTTCAAAATATGTGGCGCAGTCGGGACTCGAAGTCGTGATCTCCTGCTTACATGGCAGACGCTCTGTTTTTTTTTTTATCTCATTTTGTTCGTTTTCGTTCGTTGCATCTGCTCGGAGTGGACGTAGCAAGGCACACTTTCAAGTTCGTCGTTGATCCATTAACTCAGCTTTTTTATTACAAAGAGCAGCTAACCCTCCGACTACATTCGACTGAGCCATCGAGAAAAAGAGAATAGTGCGACTGCAGGGACTTACATCTGGCACGCTCCCCGTGAGGCCCGCATTTCCAAATTACTGTCTACAAACTACATTTGTAGTGCCCCTGCCCACTATACTCATTACTTGCAGCAATCAATCTACCAAATCCCGTGACAGTTTGATCAATGTGAGTGCATCTGCACTGAAGAAGATCGTTGGCCGGTAAGCGTTATCTATATGAAGATGGTATCTGTTCTTTCGGATATGTCCTAAAGAACATATACCATCTTCATACATATAAATGCTCGTTACGTTTTATCTTTCAAAAATCTGTTCCTACTTATCTGTTGTCACTGAAATGACTACGCAGTACTCCTCTCAATGAACCTTTCAGCTGGGTGGCCCACCTGTATGAGTATAATTTCGACTACGGACGGCAAGACTTTGTAACAGCGGGTCTACCTGTGTGAGCTGGGGGGGGGGGGGGGGGGGCAGCAACTACGGCGAATCAAGTTAGTCACGCCAAGTTACTTGCGTCTACGCGACTCATGCAACCTGAATGAGTCTAATTAGTAACCTTCACAGACTAGTCCAAACAGCCATCTTGTCTGGGATTTCCACGCTGTAAATTCTAGCTTAGCTCTCCCTTGTTGGCCTAAAGTTGTATGTTTCGGTATTCGACCAGTATGTGTGTTTCTCCAGGCAGTTACGTATTGATAACATAAGGAGTGGGTCATTTCAGTTATATCTAATACTCAAAGTTATTTCTTTAAACACTTCCAGTCTACTTCATCGCAATGAAACTATAATTATACTCTAAGAAAAACGAAAAAGAAAACACACACATATACACTCCACGAAGGAATTATCCGAACTGAACCTAAATTGGTAGATGGGATGTACATGTACAGACAAACAAATGATTAGAATTTCGGGAAAATTGGATAATTTATTCAAGAGAAAGAGCTTCAAAAATTGAGAAAGTCAACAACGTTTTTATCCATGACTGGCTCTTATGCAAGCGTTATTAACCTTCGCATTGATTGAAAGATTTGTTGGATGTCATCCTGAGGGATATCGTACCAAATTTTGTCCAATGTTTGCCTTAGATCATCAAACTCCAGTACTGGTTGAAGAGTACAGCCCATAATTCTCCAAATGCTTTCAATTGCGGTGAGATCCGATGATCCTGCCGGCCAACGTAAGTTTCGACAAACACGAAGATAAGCAGTTGAAACAGTCGTCGTGTGCGGGCTGGCATTGTCTTGCTAAACTGTAAGTCCAGGATGGCACCCCCCGAAGGGCAAGAAAAAGGGCATAGAATATCGTCGACGTACCGCTGTGGTGTACGTGTGGTGTACCTGTGCCGCGAATGACAACAAAAGGTATCATAATATTAAACGCAGTGGCACCGAAGACCATTATCCTTGTTTGTCGGGCCGTATTCTCTTTGAATGAAACTGCATGCCCTCTGTGAAATATCGACGGATATTGCTCACACGCCCGTCTGCTAGGCATAATTACTGCCCAGTTGAGTACACGGAATCAAATAGGTGAAGACTTTATGCCCTTATATTGACTTGTTCTCTGTTTACTATACTTGACAGCTGCGCAGTGAAATTGCGCTTAATCATGACACTTTTTTAAGTGCATCAAGAGTAAGTCTTTTGTCTACAACTACAGATACCACCTGCCTCTTTGATTTAGACTCTCCGCATTACTTGCAAAAATTGTACCTGTTACACAGTGAGTAAATCCTCGGAGACTCTAGGTGGGAAACCCCAACAAATATTTCGGAGGCGATATTTTGTATAAAGCGTTTGTGACTTAATCTACATATATAGTTCCGAACACACTAGTATTGAAATTAATCTAAAAACACACAGCTGCAGAAGAAACGATAAAAAATAGGTATCACTGAGTGTATTTTTGTGAATGGTCTCACTTTCCACTTAATAAAATGAATTATACGTATCATTGGCACTACACCAATGATACGAGTAACGAATAGTGAGGAAACAATAACAAGAGGGGAAACTTGAAAATTCCTGTTTGCATATGTTTATGAGAATTTAAACTGTAAAAGGAACACATTTTCGAACTCTTAATACCACTTAGTGTAGTCACATTGGCACTTCGAGTAATCGAAAACTTTGAGGAGAGATAGATCAGTAGGCTGACATTTTCTGTAGATTTTAATTCGGTAATGTCGAATGGAATTATGTTCTGGGTAAACTCAACTTTAAGAAGGAAACTGTGCATTGCTCAAACACATGTTGAAAGAACAATATGTAGTGTTCACACTTGGTCAACTTGTAGACGTCTGTTGAAGGAGTTAAGTATTTTGAGTATTGTTTCACAGTATATTTATTCCCTCGTGACGTTTGTTGCAGATAATCCAATGCAGTTCTAAAGTTATAGAGCTGTGCATAACTACAGTACCAGAAAAAAATATAACATCCATTATATTATCACAGAAGGGGATGCACAGTGCTGCTGCCAAAATATTTGATCAAGTACCCTGTAATATAAAACTCTGACAGACATTACAGTCAAACTAGGAAGATGTATTAAAAAGTTTCTCCTTGACAATTTCTAATGAGTAGAAGAATTCTACTTTAGTAAAGTGTAACATGTGATAAGTAGGAATTAACTCACAACAGCATGTAGCCATATTTACGTATAAATGTGTAATTTGTATGAAAAATTACTTGTCCCGTATCCTTACGATTAATCTTACAAGTAATTCACAGAACATGAAAATAACTAGCTAACTAAAAAGGGCGTAAGACAGGGCAATAGTCTTTCGTCCCTTCTGTTCAGCCTACACATAGGAAAAGCAATGACGCAAACAAAAGAAAGTGCTAAGACTGTGATTAAAACCGAGGATGAAAGAATATCAGTGATACATTATTAGTCACTAGCCAGTACCCTGTATCAGTTCCACTACATTTCAAGCAGCCTCAGAGCTGAACACTGGACTGTCATTCAAGAACCGCAGTCACTACACGTTACGCATCCAGTTTTAAGCATCTCCTCCGTAAACAAAACGGGACAACAGTGTTAAGTTAAAAGGCAGAAGAACACAGACCAATATACCACGGTTTTCCACTCTATTAATGGCCATTTAATGTGTTCCGTAATTATCTACACGTCGGCCTCTTTTTTATCAGACGCAGTCGCCAGCTATGATGTATTCTAATGTTAGTCCTCTGTGCGCCTAGTATGCACTCTCTCATTGAGTCTCACCCTTTTCCACAAAACAATGCAACACGCATGCATGGGAAGTTCACCTGCTAACTCTTTCAGTTTTCCGTAACAGTTTGCTCTAGTGGCTCTGTTAGTTTCCTCTTGCCTTCCGCTTACGAATTTTGGCATCAGATTTTGCAAGGCATCTAAAGACCTTGGAGAGATAAAGAACTGCTGTCTCTCTCGATGCGACGTGAGGAAAATGGCGGCCCCCTCACGACTGCAGTGAAGAACTCGTTACTTTAACAACAGTTTGTGGCAAGCTGCTGAAAATTTCATCATTGTAAAGGTTCTGAAATATATGTTGTTACCACGAATATAAACTTTTAGTGAGACAGTGAGTTCTGTAACACTCTTACACGTTTTAAAAACCTCAAAGTCTAGTTTAGAGACTGGACTACAGTAAGCATGGGACGTAAAGTTATGGGTAGCGCATGCCTTCAAAAGCTTCCAGCTTTTATGAAAAAATGGGCGTCGGCCTAGCCAGTGAGCCCGCATCTCGTGGTCGTGCGGTAGCGTTCTCGCTTCCCACGCCCGGGTTCCCGGGTTCGATTCCCGGCGGGGTCAGGGATTTTCTCTGCCTCGTGATGGCTGGGTGTTGTGTGCTGTCCTTAGGATAGTTAGGTTTAAGTAGTTCTAAGTTCTAGGGGACTTATGACCACAGCAGTTGAGTCCCATAGTGCTCACAGCCTAGCCAGTGAGCCTTCGCGTACCAATGAAAATCTTTACGTTGAACCATTGTAGATATGAATAGCAGAGAAATGAGGGAGACAGTTTTCTGAAGATGTTCAGGCACACACTGTAAGGATACAGTACAGGTAAAAGTGGTTCACTGTAAGATCAACAGATATCAGAAGCATGCATACGTGCGACAATCTCATATTGAACGCCTTTGTGCTTTAAGCCCTTATGGTTCTCAGAGCTTCAGTTATGCCAGTTGTTCTGTAATTATTCTTTCCATTACTTCAGATACTTTATAAATGAAATAACTGATCCCCATGAAATTAGGCAAAGAAGGGGTTGGCAGTCAACACAAAAAAGGCCTTAGAAAACTCAAAGACAAATTCGGACTAGAAGTCAACAAATTCGTATGTTTTCAGGACGATAAGACATTCAGAATAACAACTGGAGTCAGATGATAGGATGAGACATTAGAAGAGGTTTTGAGTAGGATGAATAAAAGAGAAGTACAAGTAGTTACCTTGACGTAGTGACTCTTAGGTCTTAAACGAAACATATAAGGCAGTGAACTATTAAAATTATGAAATACATGTAATTTAAGAAAAACACTGTTTTCAAAAAATTTCCAGTTTTGTAATGGTGTTCATACTAATTAATATTCGATTTCCTGTGCGTGAACGTCAACATCCAAAGTAAACAAGAAAAAAGTAAGGACAGATGTAGTCATTTGAAGGCCGCAATCTAAATGTGAACGACCTCTGCTGACATATTCAGGGTGCCTGTAGTAGCATTCGATCTACTCCGATTACGCTAGGATGTGCTCACCAATCATATCAGCTTATAATACATACGCTCTCACACTTAAAACTCATCTTGTAACCACGCGAAAGCGTTGTTTTCAAAGTAAAATAAATAATGCACCAATGTAGGGAAACTCTTACTGCTCTCTTATTGCATTTTACTCTACCCGAAATTATCACAGTTTAGTAAGCATTCAGTTTCGTTCCTTTAGACCTAAACACGAACCAAGTCTTCAGCTGGTTACGCATCCACATAAATGAATGGTGCAGACTACCAGATATCACTTTCACCACAAGTATGGCAGCAGTGTTTCCTGTAACCTTACAGAAGCGGTTCAGCTATTTTCACCCCTCTGCTCGTAAGAGCCGTGATTTAGATCGTTTGAACATGTGCTTGCTTTTCATGCGGCACACTCTTGTACTGAGACCGTCTCTTTACCAGTTGATCTGGAGTCACTCCACTGCAGATCTGTCGGTATGATTCTCCCACCTCCCTCACATGGGAGTCATCGCGGGGTATGAGTGGGGACGGGGGAGGAGAGGTGGAAGGGAGGAAAGTCGAGACTTACCCACTCAATACTTTTGGGACCTCAATTTCAGATCTTGAGTCGTAAGTGACAAAATGTGACACCGTTGAACGAGTGTGTACAAGCTTAACTAATTAAACATGTTAAAAGCTATTGTTAAGATTTAATGGTTTGTAGGATTTATCAACCTGCCAGTACATCAAATACGCATATAATATTCACTAATGAGACAATGTTCTTAATGATCTGTGTTGGTACGACTACTAGTGATGAAGAAGCTAGGTGGATGAGCAGGAATCAGTTCTTATGTTGTGGCAGGGAGGCAAAAGGCAAACAGTCTAACGCAAGCGACAATCACTTATTATATCTCAGGCTGAGCCTATGATATCGTTTGTTGTACTTCTGCTGAGCCGATTATCACAGTCCGATCTCCGGTGTTCGAACAATGACACAATTGCTTTGAAAGAAGATCAAGGCAATTCATCATTATTTTCGTTTTATTAAAAGCCAAAACAAAACAAAAAAATGAGAGGAACGGTGAGAAGCAAAAATTATTACAGATAGTATTCCAATTTTCTCAGTTTTACGAGTACCTCTACACTGTAGTAGAATACGTATCTACAGGAATTTATCACCCGTTTTCTAAATTGATCTGAATATAACATGAAGTCTGTTGTGCTCTGGCCGGCCGTTGTGTCCGAGCGGTTCTAGGTGCTTCAGTCCGGAATAACGCTGATGCTAAGGGCGCAGGTTCGAATCCTGCCCCGGGCATGGATGTGTGTGATGTCCTTAGGTTAGTTAGGTTTAAGATGTTCTAAGTCCACGGGACTGATGAGCTCAGATGTTGAGTCCCATAGTGCTCAGAGCCATTTAAACCATTTTGTTGTGCTCTGTACACGCTTCCCTGATTCTTCCCTACAGAAAAGTTAATTATAAACTATGAATCCCCATGTAACAGCTTCGCTAACATCACTCAATAAAAAGACGCAGACAATATGAATTTTTTGGAAGTATTAATGTAAAATAATAGGTTTCCAGCGATCTCCATGTCTTGAAAGGTTAGCCCTCTACTCTAAATTACGAAATACGTTGTGTCTTCTGGCGGATTATAATCACTTTGTTGAAATGGTCTTAATAATCGAACTGATACAGTATTTAAAAATGTAGATGTCTTCGTCTGTTCCAGCTGTAAAGCAGAACCCAGTCTCACTGCTCTACGACAACTAAAGTAGTATCTGCGTTCTACGATGACGCGAAAGAGGCTCAGTCATGTAGCAGTTTGTCGTCTGCACTAATTGCTGTTGAATGAAATATTAAGAAACATTGATAGAATAATTGTAATAAATTTTGACTACACGAGATATGTATCCGGATAACTGCTGGATGAATAAGATTATTTTACGTTATACTCTTGACACTGTATTTAATTAACATTTCTGATTAAGTACCTAAACTTCTGTTCTTACTTTTCATAGCTTTGCGTCTGAGTTCTTAGATGTGTTTTTGATGTTTGAAAAATAAAGGAAATAAAATCGTGTTAGTAATAGGCTGTTTAATTATAGTTCCAATAGAAATAAAGCAGAATTTGTGTCAAAGAACTCTTCAGTTTGAAATAGATTCCATAGTTATTTACGACGTAATATATATACTACTGGCCATTAAAATTTGCTACACCACGACGATGACGTGCTACAGTACAGACGCGAAATTCAACTGACAGGACGAAGATGCTGTGATACGCAAATGATTAGCTTTTCAGAGCATTCACACAAGGTTGGCGCCGGTGGCGACACCTAAAACATGCTGCCATGACGAAAGTTTCCAACCGAATTCTCATACACAAACAGCAGTTGACCGGCGTTGCCTGGCGAATCGTTGTTGTGATGCCTCGAGTAAGGAGGAGAAATGCGTATCATCACGTTTCTCACTTTGATAAAGGTCGGATTGTAGCCTATCGCGATTGCGGTCTATCGTATCGCGACATTGCTGCTCGCGTTGGTCGGGATCCGATAACTTTTAGAAGAATATGGAATTGGTGGGTTCAGGAGGGTAATACGGAACACCGTGCTGGATCCCAACGGCCTCGTATCAGTCGAGATGACAGGTATCTTATTCGCCACGTCTCGATCCCTGAGTCAACAGATGAGGACGTTTGCATGACAACAACCATCTGCACGAACAGTTCGACGACGTTTGCAGCAGCATGGACTATCAGCTCGGAGACCATGGCTGCTGTTACCCTTGACGCTGCATCACAGACAGGAGCGCCTGCAATGGTGTACTCAACGACGAACCTGGGTGCAAGAATGGCAAACTGTCATTTTTTCCGGATGAATCCAGGTTCTGTTTACAGCATCATGGTGATCGCATCCGAGTTTGCCCACATCGCGGTGAACGCACATTGGAAGCGTGTATTCGTCATCGCCATACTGGCGTATCACCCGGCGTGATGGTATGGTGTGCCATAGGTTATACGTCTCGGTCACCTCTTCTTCGCATTGACGGCACTTTGTGTTGTGTCTAGACAAGACAGCCTAGAAACAATGAGAGGAAGCCGAAAGGCACGCGCTTAAACTCACGCAGGATGGCGTGAGGTCTGAAACAGGATACGTAATGAATGCTATAAAGAAAAGTACGTAGCTTCTGAAATACTTAACTTTAATCCACATTTGTAGAACATCGCTCTTGATGATACATTAATAGAATCTCAATATCAATTGAATACGGCGCCTTGCTAGGTCGTAGCAAATGTAGCTGAAGGCTATGCTAACTATCGTCTCGGCAAATGAGAGCGTAGTTGTCAGTGAATCGTTCCTTGGAAAGTCGGCTGTACAACTGGGGCGAGTGCTAGTACGTCTCACTATCCTGCCGTGTGGCGGCGCTCGGTCTGCCATCACTGACAGTGGCGACACGCGGGTCCGTCGTATACTAGCGGACCGCGGCCGATTTAAAAGCTACCACCTAGCAAGTGTGGTGTCTGGCGGTGACACCACATTCCTCCCCCGCAAATCGGCGAACGGTGGTGTTATAAGGCTTCCGCCCGCCGTGGGGAGGACCCCATGTTGACGTATGCGACGAGGTGGGGAGCCTAACAACAGGCGAGGCTGTGCCACAAGCACACGGCCCTTCGGTCCGAGGGGAGCTAGGAAACGCCTGAAAACCTATTCCAGGGTGCACGCCAACATGAGGTGTATGCGCCCGTAGATAGTCAGGAGGGGCCGAAGGGTCGACCTCCATCGAGTCGGAGCACCCAAATGGCGAAGACGACAGATGGTCCGGAGCGTGCAAGAGTTCCATGGCGGAGGACAGCTGGTCACGGGAAGCGATCGGCGGCGCGTGACCCAGGGAGGCGCCCGGCGGTTGCAGCGACGTGTCTACTGCGGGCGGCGCCGGCGGCGGCTGCGGCGGCGGCGCGACGCCATGGGGCAAAATGAAAGGCAAGAGTCGGTAACACCTGGGGATGAGGCGAGCCAGTAGATGGGTCCCCAGGGCGCTGACCAGACGGCACCGTCGCTGAAAGCAGACGGGGAGCGGCAGAACCCGGGCGACGACAGAGGCGCAGCTGATTGAGATGCCGACGCACCTCACCAGAGGCCCCCAAAACCAGATACATAGCGCGGCCGAGACAGCGAAGAACGCGCCCTGCGAGGCAACGCCGTGAACCGCGATAGTTGCGATAGTATACAACGTCGCCTGGAGCAAAAGCAGGTGTCTGCCGCCGCACAGGAACCTGATGTGGCGGATGTAGCAAAGACATTAAGGTTCGATGAGGACGACCATGAAGCAACTCAGCCGGCGAGCGACCATCTCGGGGCTGAGAGCGATACGAAGACAAGAAGAGCAATAACGCGTCCTCCCGAGAATGCGACTCTTTTAACTTCAACATCTGGGACTTGAAAGTCCGGACCAAACGTTCAGCGGCACCGTTTGAGTGAGGCGAAAACGGCGCGGATGTCAGATGTTGAATACCATTGGCCGTGCAGAATGACTGAAATTCTGCGGACATGAATTGTGGGCCATTGTCGGAAACAATAGTCTGCGGAAGACCTTCAATGCAAAAGATAGCGGATAACGCTTGGATGGTGGCAGATGACGTCATGGATGACATCCGGACAACAAAAGGAAAATTACTGAATGAATCGACCAGAACCAACCATCGAGCAGTCCAGAATGGACCAGCAAATTCGATGTGTAAGCGTTGCCAAGGGGAAGTGGCTTTCGGCCATGCAACGAATTTCCGTGGTGGCGCGGATTGTTGTTCGGCACACGCCATGCGAGAAGAGCACATATTCGTAATCGCAGCATCGATTCCGAACCAAGTACAGTGCTGACGAGCAAGTTGTTTCGTTCTCACTATACCCCAATGTCCTTGGTGGAGAAGCTTTAAGACAGGACTGTAACGAACGTGGGACCACGACCCGGGACTGATCATTATCAGAACGCAACAGCAAAACACCACGTCGTACAAAAAGTCTCTCCTTGTGAGCAAAAAATCGGCGAACCAACGGATCATCGATCCGTGACTTTGAGAAGGGCCATTGCGTAGCAACAAAACGCAAAACGGTAGCAAGGACAGGGTCTGCAGCTGTGGCTGTAGCTACACGACGAAAATCAATCGGAAACGATTCGACCACGGCATCGGTTTCCGAATCAATGAACATGCAAGCAAGTTCGGAGGAATTGAATGCTCTATCCTCAGCAACAGGCAAACGGGACAACGCATCGGCGTTTCCATGCTTAGCAGTGGACCGATACAAGATATCGTAGCGGTACTGCGAGAGGAAAATAGACCAGCGAATGAATTTCTGCGCTGTACGTGGAGCTACAGGCTTGTTCGGATGAAAAAGCGATGTCAAAGATTTGTGGTCTGTGATGATGGTAAAGTGACGACCATACAAGAAATCATGAAACTTGGTAACACCAAATACGAGAACCAAAGCTTCTTTCTCGATCTGTGAATAATTTCTTTGCGCAGATGACAGCAATTTGGACGCAAAGGCAATAGGGCGATCATGGGAACCATCTTTGTGCGCAAGCACAGCACCGATCACGAAATCTGATGCATCTACCATCAACAAAAGGGGTTTCCGGGGATCGAAAGGCGTAAGGCAAGTATTAGAAAGCAACGCCGATTTCAACTGGCGAAAGGCGCGTTCGCATTCCGTCGTCCAGACAAACGGAACACCTTTACGGCGTACGCGATGAAGCGGAGCTGAAATGGAAGAGGCATGGGGAACATAGCGATGATAATAATTAATTTTTCCCAACACACTCTGTAGTTGCTGCAAATTCTGAGGCGAAGGCAAGTCTTGTATGGCACGAAGGTGCTCTGGACTGGGATGTATGCCTTGGGCATTGAGTACATGTCCCAGATATGGCAAATCACGAGCAAAAAACACACATTTGTCCTTCCGCAAGCGAAGACCATTTTGTCGCAAGACCTGAAATAATGTTCGGAGATTGGCTAAATGTTGGTCTGCCGTCTTTCCGGAGATCACAATATCGTCCAGATAGTTTGTTGCAGTAGGGACCGATGCACAAACAGTTTGTAAATATTGCTGAAACAATGCAGGGGCGGATGCACACCCGAATGGCAGTCTTTTGAATCGATACAACCCAAGATGCGTGTTAACCACCAATAAGCGCTGGGATTCTTCATCCACCGGCATTTGCAAGTACGCATCTGCTAGGTCCAACTTTGAAAAATATTTACCCGGGCACAGTTTGTCAAAAAGATCTTCCGGGCGGGGTAAAGGATAAGTTGCAATCACTAGTTGTGGATTCACTGTTGCCTTGAAGTCCACACAAAGTCTCAATTTTCCGGAAGGTTTTGGCAAAATTACTAAGGGTGAAGCCCAGAGAGAAGCCTGCACATGTTCAATTACACTTTGTGATTCTAAATCATTTAATGTTCTTGCGACCTCATCACGCAATGCGTGGGGAACATTGCGCGCTCTGAAAAATTTCGGTTGCGCGTTTACTTTCAGTTCCAAATGTGCTTCATAGTTCTTAGCGCAACCAAAGCCCGGTGCAAAAACGTCTGCAAATTCTTCACATAGACGAGAAACACTGGCTGAAGGCACAGTCTGGTTCACTCATAGGACCTGATTGACTATAGATAAGTTAAACAACTGAAATAAATCTAAACCAAATAAGTTCACCGCAGAAGAATAACGAAGAACGTAAAATGACACAAGTTTTGTTTGTCCCTTGTATGTTGCAAGAAGGCTGCACTGTCCTAACAAAGGGATCTGCTGTCCTGAAGATGTAGTTAGCTTAACATTTGCGGCACGCAACGGAGGTTTGCCCAGCTGTTTGTACGTGTCGTGATTGATTAGGGAAACCGCAGCTCCGGTATCGAGCTGGAACGGTATCACTTGTCCGTCAAAGTCCAAATCTACAAAAAGTTTATTGTCCTGCTGAGGACAAGAGCGACTGTCTCGTGCAACGTGAACTGACACTGGTACAGAATCACTTGCGACCTGACGGGATTGCCGTCGGCGTCGACGCACACTGTTTGTGGTGGTTGGTGGTGGTTGTTAGTGTTTAACGTCCCGTCGACAACGAGGTCATTAGAGACGGAGTCAAGCTCGGATTAGGGAAGGATTGCGAAGGAAATCGGCCGTGCCCTTTCAAAGAAACCATCCCGGCATTTGCCTGAAACGATTTAGGGAAATCACGGAAAACCTAAATCAGGATGGCTGGAGACGGGATTGAACCGTCGTCCTCCCGAATGCGAGTCCAGTGTGCTACACTGTTTGTGGGACGAACACAGTCACGGTTAGAGAGAGAAGCACTGGGCGGAGTGGAATTAACTACATGAATGTCCATTGGCGAAGGTTCACGAGCCTGAGTATCCTTGGTTCGATTCCGGCGCGAAGCAAAGGGCCTGGAATGTTTGTTAGTGTCCGATCTAAGCTTTTTCTGGCAAACACTTTGAACATGTCCTTTTTTATTACAGAAAAAGCAAATAGCTTGGCGTGACTTGCAATTCTCACGCGAATGTCTAGTTGCACACCGCGGGCATGATTTTATCACTGTATTTGCATGCTGGCGCGGGACACGTGGCTGCGTGGAAGGGCGCGAGGGCTGTTTACAGTTCCGTGCAGCTCGCCCGGCGGGCCGGTTAATGTGACACACAGCTGGCGAAGTTTCAAATGATTCCTGAGCAAAGTCAAGTGTATCTGGCCTATCCAATAAGTCTATCACTTGTTGAAGGGAGGGATTGACTAGTTTCAAAACCTGTTCCCGGATACGAACATCAGAAACGTTCTGGGCAATTGCATCACGCACCATAGTATCTTAATAAGGGAGTCCACATTCACATTCAAAAGCACAATCCCTTGTAAGGCCTTGCAAAGTTGCAACCCACTCCCGATTAGTCTGACCGACCGTACATTTGGTACGAAAAAAAATATACCTTTTTGCAACTACATTAACTGATTCTTTGAAATATGCATCTAAAGCAGACAAAATTTCGTCGTAGGACAGAGTTGCTACGTCGCTTCGGGGAAACAATTTCACTACCACACGGTAGGTGGACACACCTACACAAGAAAGGAGATGAGGCTGCCGCTCGTTACCTTGAATTCTATAGGCGGCGAGATGGAATCCAAATTGGCGTGACCACTCCGTCCAGCTTTCCACTTCCGCATGAAACGGACGAAAAGGTGGTGCAACTGCGTGTTGTGGCTTCTGTAGCGGTGGAGCGGCGGCGGCCGCATCGTTTTGCAGTGCACGTTGACCCTGGACGAGCTGTCCAAGGGAATCTAATAAGGCCTGCGTCTGCTGATTCTGCAAGCGATAAAATTCGGACAGTACATCTGGAGAATGTGGCGAAGCCATGACACAAGTAAATTAGGGCAAAGCAAGTATAAAGAACAAGATCCTTTTTGATCCTCGTCGCCAAATATGTTGTGTCTAGACAAGACAGCCTACACACAATGAGAGGAAGCCGAAAGGAACGCGCTTAAACTCACACAGGATGGCGTGAGGTCTGAAACAGGATACGTAATGTATGCTATAAAGAAAAGTACGTAGCTTCTGGAATACTTAACTTTAATCCACATTTGTAGAACATCGCTCTTGATGATACATTAACAGAATCTCAATATCAATTGAATACGGCGCCTTGCTAGGTCGTAGCAAATGTAGCTGAAGGCTATGCTAACTATCGTCTCGGTAAATGAGAGCGTAGTTGTCAGAGAACCGTTCCTTGCAAAGTCGGCTGTACAACTGGGGCGAGTGCTAGTACGTCTCAATAGACCTGCCGTGTGGAGGCGCTCGGTCTGCCATCACTGACAGTGGCGACATGCGGGTCCGTCGTATACTAGCGGACCGCGGCCGATTTAAAAGCTACCACCTAGCAAGTGTGGTGTCTGGCGGTGACACCACACTTTGAACAGTGGACGTTCCATTTCAGATGTGTTACGACCCGTGGCTCTACCCTTCATTCAATCCCTGCGAAACCCTACCTTTCAGCAGAATAATGCACGACCGCATGTTGCAGATCCCGTGCGGGCCTTTCTGGATACAGAAAATGTTCGACTGCTTCCCTGGCCAGCACATTCTCCAGATCTCTCACCAATTGAAAACGTCTGGTCAATGGTGGCCGAGCAACTGGCTCGTCACAATACGCCAGTCACTACTCTCGATGAACTGTGGTATCGTGTTGAAGCTACATGGGCAACTGTACCTGTACTCGCCATCCAAGCTCTGTCTGAGTCAATACCCAGGCGTATCAAGGCCGGTATTACGGCCAGGGGTGGTTGTTCTGGGTACTGATTTCACAGGATCTACCCACCAAATTGCGTGAAAATACGATCACATGTCAGATCTAGTAAAATATATTTGTCCAATGAATACACGTTTATCACCTGCATTTCTTCTTCGTGTAGCAATTTTAATGGCCAGTAGTTTAATAATGATATGCACGTTGTCATTAAATTTAAATGTTATTAAGTATAACGTTTTTACACTTCGCAACTGCAAAAAACGTTTTAATCCAGACTTAAATTGGGACGCTTTACGAGTTCCAAGTGCCACTGAATACATGATCTGAGCTATCCAGAATGCTCCAAAAGGTGTTTAAAGGGGATCTCCCGTTTGGATCTTCTTGTGATGTATACACCATGTATCGAGCAGTTCACTCCCTCGCCTCCTTCGCAATAATTTGATAGTGATGCCCGTGGTCCTCATGTCCTGACTCGAGCTGAGAAATTCCAGTAACGTTGGACATTCTCAGCAGTCTTTATGTATTCATGCCATTCTCCATCAGTACACATATCTTATCTCTGTCCTGAAAATAAGCTCACATGACAATGAAATTTGGCTCTCATAGGTATCGAAATACCGAATTGGAAATGTTATAGCGTTGCATCAACGTATTCCATCAATGTATTCCATTTGTGACAGTGTTTTTTATTCAGTCCACCATATTTCTTCATTTGGTACAACGGTGTGCATCAGAATGTTTCTTAGGTAGGATTAAACCGTTACAGTGGTGTTGGACCTGGAAACGACGACGGGCAACACACGCGAAGTGAGAGTGTATTCTGGTGTCTCTGCGCTTACCTCTTGTGAGAGGAAGCAGAACAGCTGCAGGTCGATGTCAGCGCCCGCATGTTGGGCCCCCGGCTGGTGGCGCAGTGGAGGTGGCGAGTGAGCATCACTGCGAGCCTGGTCTCCCGTAATTAACAAGTCACTCCCGCGGGAGCGCGGAGCTGTTCTCGCCAGCAGCAGTTGCAGCAGCAGCATTGTTCTCGGCACGCTGCCGACCTCCACCCCCCCTCATCAGCGACACCGTGTTTTACTTGGCACTCGCTGTGCCACGTCGCTCTTCATTATCCTTAAACTTGTGACAGGTAACCAGATCGCAGGCAAAACTCTAGGTAAAACAGATTGAAGTACGACGGCTCGATACGGAAAGCTCATCAAATCGGGGAACGACCTCCGTGATCAATATCTCTACTTCCACATTCCGGATCGATGCTTTACCTTCCGCTTACTCCTCTAAAGGTTAAGAAGGAGGAAGTTGCCATTATCCAACGATATTTTTAGGTAAGAGACAAAGGAAGTGAACTGAAAATAAACCTCTTGCGTTATACACTGCTACCCATTAAATTTGGCCACGAAGTGTACTACAACCTTGGATATGAGAATGATTTGCTCTTCAGGGCTGGAAATAGGTTGGAGAATGTTTTCTACTTTGTAGTACACCGAGTCAGTCTTCTGTCAGAAAATTATCACTGTTTAAAAAAAAGGAAGGAGAAGTAGCATAGAGCCGGCCGCGGTGGCCGTGCGGTTCTAGGCGCTCCAGTCCGGAGCCGCGCTGCTGCTACGGTCGCAGGTTCGAATCCTGCCTCGGGCATGGGTGTGTGTGATGTCCTTAGGTTAGTTAGGTTTAAGTAGTTCTAAGTTCTAGGGGACTGATGACCACACCAGTTGAGTCCCATAGTGCTCAGAGCCATTTGAACCAAGTAGCATAGAAGCGCCATAATGTTGCATTAACAGCCATGAGTTGGTAGCCGCCTTTGTGGCGACATGTGGGTCACATCAACAGACACGCCAGTGGATTGTACAGCAAGGATGAACAGTGCTGCGCAGGGGTAACCTTGTATCAGCACTGCAGCAGGGAAAGTCACTTGTTATGGCAACCTAACTAGGCTCCAGGTTCTAGTGAACCAAATGGGCAATGTCCGTCCCCGGTAGCAGAGTGGTCAGTGAGACAGAATGTCAATCCTAAGGGCCCAGGTTCGATTCCCGGCTAGGCTGGAGATTCTCTCCGCTCGGGGACTGGGTTTTGTGTTGTCCTAATCATCATCATTTTATCCCCATCGTCGCTCAAGTAGCGGAAGTGGCGTCAAATTGAAAGACTTGCACCCGGCGAATGGTCTACCCGACAGGAGACCCTAGTCACACGACATCAATCAATCAATGGGCAGTGGAGGCTTATAAATAAATGTGGATATCCAGCTACGGATTACTTGTCAACGCAATCCAGCAACACCACCACAATAGCAGGATGACGCCGTAAAGCGGGAAGACCGTCACCTGCAGCCATGGGTGCGAGACCTGCCGTCTACACTAGGTTCTTCACAGGTTTCGGTGCCACAATCCTACTGACCTGCCGTCCATGTCTGGCGCCACCGACGATGGGTTCCCAGTAGGACTTGCTACTAACTGTACCAGCCACCCGCCAACATCTGTGTAAGTTCACCGGATTGTACCTGGCACACCGCACACTCCAGAGACTGTCACAGCCGCCGACTACAGAGCCGAGTGGCCTTTCTCCGAGTGAGACACCATCACAATACAACACGATACGACGCTGATGTCAAGCGCGTGGGCAACAGAGGTTGGCGGCCTCAACAGTACGAAGTGCCGGGTCAGCAGCATCAGGCACAATTCACCGTCCGTCCATCCGTCGCAGCCAAAGTCAACCAGGAGAAGCGAGTCTGCCGCACTACGTCATGTATCAGAATCGATAAAAATTCTTTGTGACTGTTAACAGTTTCTGTCACCACCATTCATTCACCACTCGACCGCTTCAACTTCCTGCCTACAAGGAAATGTTTAGCAGTGGGTTTCTCATTCACAAACCTCATTTTCATAATGAGTGGGCTGGAGAAGATCACCTTACCTCTTGTAAGGAGAAACACATAGCAGCACATGTCGTAGTTCCGCAGCAGCAGGATCATAGCTTATCGAGACAGGATGGTCATTCGCTCTACCCTGCAGGGTCTTAACCCTAGGATGCATGGTGCCGAAAACACACATGAATGCATATGCAGGGCCTCCAAGGCCCTGCCCTAATTTAAAATTTTCCTCTTTTCACATAATCATTCTTTGGAGTTAAATTTATTTCTGTCCAATTTATTCTCATATTGAAAGATTCCTAAGATACAGTAACGGGATCTGGTTAATTTTTTTAAAAAAACTCTAAGAGTGAAGTTGTATTAGTTACATCCATTTACATACAACATATACCAATAATTTTATTAATTCAATTATAAGTTGTAGTTTACATTTTATTACATTTATTACAACCAATTTCTTCAGTTAAAACATACTCATTATTCAAAATATTATGCATATAGGCAATATTTTGACGAAAAGTTGTTATTCATTGTTCACATTGTTGTTGTTGTGGTCTTCAGTCCTGAGACCGGTTTGATGCAGCTCTCCATGCTACTCTATCCTGTGCAAGCTTCTTCATCTCCCAGTGCCTACTGCAACATACATCCTTCTGAATCTGCTTAGTGTATTCATCTCTTGGTCTCCCTCTATGATTTTTACCCTCCATGCTGCCCTCCAATACTAAATTGGTGATCGCTTGATGCCTTAGAACATGTCCTACCAACCGATCCCTTCTTCTGGTCAAGTTGTGCCACAAACTTCTCTTCTCCCCAATCCTATTCAGTTCTTCCTCATTAGTTATGTGATCTACCCATCTAATCTTCAGCATTCTTCTGTAGCACCACATGTCGAAAGCTTCTATTCTCTTCTTGTCCAAACTATTTATCGTCCATGTTTCACTTCCATACATGGCTACACTCCATACAAATACTTTCAGAAATAACATCCTGACACTTAAATCTATACTCGATGTTAACAAATTTCTCTTCTTCAGAAACGCTTTCCTTGCCATTGCTAGTCTACATTTTATATCCTCTCTACTTCGACCATCATCAGTTATTTTGCTCCCCAAATAGCAAAACTCCTTTACTACTTTGTCTCATTTCCTAATCACCCGACTTAATTCGACTACATTCCATGATCCTCGTTTTGCTTTTGTTGATGTTCATCTTATATCCTCCTTTCAAGACACTGTTCCCATTTTTGTTAGTTTTCAACATGTGACAAACATGAAGCACAAAGAACGCTACTACGTTCCTTATAAATGTTGGTTTTACACTTAATGCATGTCATAGCACTTTTCCCATGTCTATTATATGGACAATAATTGCACCTTCTTGTTTTTCCTGATACAGGTAGTTGGTTTGACAATGACATCTTTTTGAACACCACATCTTTGCATGGCATAAACGATTTTCCTTGGAAGATTAGGGATCTGAATACGAAGTTCCATTAGTGGTCTTACCATTTTCTCTGCTAAATCTCCTAGGAACAAACGCCTTTTATCACTTCTTCCACTACGGTATGTCAGATGTTGGGCGGAAAATAAAATTTCACTGTTCATTGTGCGACGTCCATCATCTTCATCCATAATGCAAATGGCCATCTTCTTGTTTGTCTCTTGCAAGTGTAATAACGAATTTTCTGACCCATTTGATCTACTCCATTCTTCGTAGAGTTATAGAACTTCATTATATCTGGTTTCTTTTTTGCATGAGTTACATCTATGTTTCTGTCGTGATGCATTGTGCTAATGAGAACTACAGACTTTTTCATATTGGGAACATAACTCACCATTGTAATGTCACCTCTAAATGCAAAATAAGAGGAATGAATCGCTGTTGAGGCAGATGGTTTCATCTCATTAGTAATTTCTGGTTTACTTTGTTTGATTGTTCCCACCATTGTAATTTTCTTCTGAAGCATCTCTTCTGCCAGCTGTACACTACTAAAGTCGTTGTCAACAGTAACATATTTTGATGATCCTTCAATGCTTTTAGCAAGATCTTTCACCACGTTCAAGATTTTTCTGAATAGGTTCATGAGGCTTCCTTCCCGTGTAAACAATTCCGTCTAAAGCATATGCAGATGTAGCATCACATAACCAAAATATTTTTATGCCATACTTGGCTGGTTTAGAGGGCATATACTTGGTGAAGCTGCATCTTCCACGGAATGCGATTAGCTGTTCGTCAACTGTGAGCGAATCATTGGGAATCATTGTATTTCTACACTTGTCAAGAAATAGTTCCCATACACAGCGAACGCGTGCAAGCTTGTCATCAGCAGATCGAGCTTCACGGGTACGCCTGTCATCAAATCTAATCATTCTCCATATATCCTCGAATCTATTTACTGACATGGAGGCCTTATATGTAGGATTTGCCTTTTCATCCAAGAATAATTCTCTAATAGGGACACCCAACTCTTCTCAACACCTTAAAGCAGTAAAAGACCAAGAAAACCCTCCATTTCAGCAAGCGAAACGTTTTCCCACGTTTTACCACATAAAGCAGACACTCTTCCGCCTTCAATATTTGTGCAGTTGATGATTTCCTCTAGCATTTCCTTGGAGGTGAAATAGTCCCAGGCATCCTGAAACAACAACGACGCTGTACTATTGTACATATAAGTATTTTTTTTCCATCTGATTTTTCGATAAACTAGTGTAATTGATGTTCTGATTTCAATTCTTCTTTGTTTCATGTCATTGTGTTAAGAAAACTGTAAAAATGTTTCAATGTGAATGTTAATGTTTATGTCAAATGTCAAGCAATATTGTAGTAGAATTGAAATGTAACAAATGTTGAGACTGTTGAAAAATGTTTAAAATTGTAACTGTGCGTCTGGTCCATATGTAGGCAATGTGTTAGGATATGTAGAATGCCAAACCTAAGGTCAATACCCGGTCTGTCAGGGAGCGGTAAAAGGTGGATGGCAGACGAGCGCGGGAAAATGCACGCGGGCACTGCACGGCACAACGGGCTCAGCAGTTAGTTGGAGTTTGACACTGGTTTGATCAACACCTTCTGGAGCGAGGAGGCTCTCCTGGAAGACATAGTTTCACTGAGCCTCGGATATGCCGTTCCAAATCCCACACAGCATGGCAAAATTCCACTAAATGGAAAAGTATTGCGACGCTAAGAAGAATTAAAGTGCCGATACGTCAAGGGCCATAGCTGTGGTTGTATATGTGCTCTGTGCCTCGCCATCTCGCCGCCCGCCAACCGCCACATCGATACAAGCAGGTCGAAACTTTTTGTATTGTATTCGTATGGACCATAGAGTGAACTGTTCAATAATAACCTAAATTTTACCAGAACTTTCCCATCATTTAATTATCCTCACAACTAACCTAGACAGGGTCCTTTCCAAATGTTGTGCAATCCGAGTGTCCCGAAATCAAAAATTAAATTTTGTGTTAATAATAATTACTTGCAGACCTAGCTGTGTTAGAATGGTGCTTAAAGAACTGTTTTGTTAATGAACCAGTAAATGAATAACGAACGTCTGACAAAGTTGAAAGATAACTTTAATATTGATATAGTAATGAAGTTTAATTATTTCGAGACAGATATAAAGGTATTTAAATGAACAGTAAATAAGAAAAAAGAGTAGTAACTCATATACTGGAAATCTTGAACGCATAATAATTTCAGTAATCAATTTTTTATACAGTTCCAGAGTCCCCCCCCCCCCTTTTATCCATTTGAATTCTGAAATGTTCTAAATTGATTTGACCAGCAAAAGTTAAAGTCAATATAAAAGCCAAAATTTTTCAGTGTTTTATCTTTATCAAAATTGACATTTTGTGTGTGGCTCGAAAGTGCTATTTCTAGGGTAACCTATGCCCGATTTTAATCAGATCAATAGACAGTACGAAGTTTTGTAGTATACATTATAGTGTAGTGTTATGTATTCATGGTGTTTCCATATCAGTACAAAACGTGAAACTATCAGTTCAATAGATTATTTGGTTCTAAAATTTTACTATATCATGCAGTGTTACTACGTGTTGTTTTGCATGAATATACACCAACTTGTACAGGGAAGAAACTCAGTTAATGCTTAATTAAGCTGGTGACCGTATTATTATCAAATTGGTAGCATCTTCAGTGTTGCTTCTGGTCCATCTTGATGTGTAATTGCATTTTGAACTTACTTGACGGATCATTGTTATTACAGAGTGGATGTAAGTCTGATTTGCCACCATTCAGGTACACGCGGTCGGTATCTACACAAAAATCCTTTCTCGTAAGGTGAACCCCGCTCACTTACCATAGTACAGGCTTTAACGAGTATTTTGTACCCCACGCGCACGTTACAAGTGGCTCCCGGTGACAGGACATCCAGTTGTTGTCGGTCACAAATTAACGTGAATACCGAACAGTGAATGTTCAGTGGCACGAATTGCAATATTATTTAGTAAAGTAAATAGCAGTGAACGTCAAGTACGGTAGTGAGGAGTAGTTTGCGTTCAGTATGGACAAGAACGTAGACACAGTAGATGTGCTGAGCGTAATGGAAAATGTGGCTGGCAATGATAGGAGTTTACGCGGCCATATAACAGATGGCGTTAGCGGTAGACGTTTGGCGTACATACAATACCACTGACATGTTAACGAACAGATGGAAATGTCGAGATCGCCTCGAACACAGCAAGGAATAAAACAGGAAGTAGAGAATGACTTTGTAGATGATAGTGGGTATGTGAACGAATCCGCTGACATGTTTGACTCACCACAGATAAAGAAAGAACCGAAAGGAAGTTTTGAAGTAGGATCGGAACGAACCCATTCCGTAGAACAAGACAGTGTGAAAATTTTAAGCGTGAACGACTTATTTGAACAATTAACCAAACAAATTGCAAGACAGAATGATCAGCTTCAAAAACAAGTCAGTAATCAGGTTAGTCAGCTTAAAACACACGTTGACGAGCAGCTTAAAAAAACAAAGTAATCAGCTCAGAACACATGTTGGTCAGCTTAAAGCACAGGTCGAAGAGCAAGGAATTAAAATTAGTAAACAAATAGAACAGGCAGAACAAAAGGTGGGTAATTTAAGTTCTGCAGTAAATACTATGAAGTCTGAAATCGACACAATTAATAAAAATATGAATAATATGCAGGGGTAAATTGACGACATTAACAGTAGGTTTGATGTTGAAATTCTCAACATCCAAGAGAAAGTAGAGCCTCTAGTTGATACAAAAGTAGACGAAAAAGTTTTCGGTCTTAAAACTGAGATCGTAAACGAATGCCAACATGGAATATCACAGTTGAAAAAGGCTGTTTCAGACACTGAAAGAGATTTAGGCGAAAAAGTTACCGGATGTGAACAAAAGTGTGAACAAAATACATCGAAAATTCAAGGCAAAATTTTCGATCTCGAGAGTAAAATCAAAGATAGGCCTGGTGTCTCCTGTAATGGCATGCCACTTACGCGGAAGATGAGGAGCGCTTCGATCCCGCCAAGAAACATAACGGATGGCATCCGTTAGATTTCATCAAAAATTGCGAGAGGATGTTTCCTGAACACTTGTCTGGTCAGGAGAAGATAAACGTAGTAATTAGCGCCTTAGCAGGTGACGCTAAGCGCTGGGGAATTAACTTGAATACCGAACTAATGACGTTCGAAGAGTTTAAACAAATGTTTCCAGAAGAATACTGGTCCGAACAAAAACAGGATCGTTTGTGGCGCGAGTTTATGATGGCCAAACTTCATGATAGCAGGGCCAGGAATTCTTTGAAAGATTTCTGCGAATATTGGTACCGAAAGCTGATACATTTAAGGGGGAGAAGATCCGATTCTTAAATCGTATGGGAGCTATATAAAATGCTTCCAGAAGATTCGAAGAGATATGTGGGAAGCAATCATCACAGCTTCCAAGCGTTTCCCGAAAGGGTCGAAGACGAAGACCACAGGCGCGAAAATCGTGCCAATTATCAGAATTTTAGTAACCGGAATAACCGCAATAATGACGAGAGGAAATATGGCGATGGTTTTCGTGTCAACATGATACAGAGAGGTAGAGGCAGAGGAAGAGGAAGAGGTAGAGGGTACACCGCGCAAAATAATAACGACACTGGACACTGATTTCCGCGAACGTTGCGAGCCAAACGGAAGCGGACAGAACATACCGGCCCCGATTTAAGAAACATTACCAGACTGACAGTGAAGTTATGAGACAGCTTAGAGACAGGCGTGGAACAACGCAGCGTGTTGTTGCGAAACAATCGTCAGGTGCGTGCACAGATGATTCATCTTCGCTGCGCAGTGCGATACATGTTAACAGGCGACTGGAGCATCAGAGTGCAACGGCCAAGCCGAGCAGATCAGCTGTTCAGAGAAAAGCCGCTAGCAAGGCGGCAGCATTAGGTACGAACATTGCCGTAAGAGCTGGCGAATACATTATGAGTGGTAATTCCGTGACGAAAGAAATAGTGGATGGAACAGTGGATACATAGAGAGGTGCGGTTAGCAGTGTTAGCAATGAAGTAAATGGCGAGAATGAATTAGCAGAAGTAACTGATTGGCATGTGCAGATCGACGATCTGTACAAGGGCTTCAAGCAATGTCAGTGGGAGGATTTTAAGAGGGAATATGAGGCAAGGAGGTTAATTAGTGAAAAAGGAAATAGTAGGGACGTCGATAAGGTGACGTGGCCTCAATTTGAAGAGGAGAGAGTAAATAGCGCCACACAAGGTACGTGTGCTGCCGATAGGACGATGGTTAAAGATAGAAAGGAATTAGAGGATGACATCCTAAGCATTGACGAGGAAGTAACTTCTGTTGACCATCCGCCAACAGTACAAACTGTTAACGAAAGGCACCGTGGGGAAGGGGCAGGTAATTACCTAAGAGTAACTGAAGTCCATGAGGAATACACTAAATATGAAGTAACAGTGGATGTGAGTAAAGCTGATAATGAGGTCGTTTTGCCTAGAGATAATATTGAGTTAAAATCAAAGCCTGATGAAAATGCAGAGGAAGAACTTAGTGCCTGTCTCAGAAAAGCTTTTATGTTAGAACCTGAAAGCGATCCAGAATGGTCGGATTCTGACGATAGTTCAGATGATGAGTATTTCGGTAGTGAAAATAATGGGAATACAGCTAATTGCGATATTGTACTTACTGATGACGAAGTTTCAAAACAAAACCCAGATGTTGAGACTGAACAAAGAAAGAAACAACCACCTGATGACTCAGTGTCTATTTTGCAAAGAGTTCAAGTAAGCAAAGACCTTGAACTCCAGAACCCAAGAAAGCCACCAGATATAAATGGTTCACAGGTCAGGGACAATGTCACAGTCGACCTAGGTGCGTTGTGGAAAAAACAGGAAGGGGCATGATTTAGAGCCTGAGGTAGATTTATATTGGACTTCGAGAATGTCATAAACACCTTACATCATAAAAGTACTGGGTTCCCACCGGAAGAAATTTTGTTAGGCAGCAGAAGTAAAAGTTTAATTGAGGAAAAACTAGAGTTTCTACCTTGTACAAGCTTGGGGTTGAGTCAAAAGAAAGCATTAGTCCGAAAAAGAGCAAAGCAAAAAGCTGAATCTAGATCTAAGAGACATGATAAAAACCTGAAAGTTTCAAAATATAAAATTGGGGATTATGTTCTTTTAAAAACCCACGAAAAATCTAGTGAACTGAACCACGAAATTTCCAAATTTAAATATATTTATAATGGACCATACATAATACAGAACATTCCACACAATAATGCTTACTACCTGATCTACCCAAAATCCAAGAGACCTTTAGGTGTAAGAAACATTGTGGACCTGAAACTGTATATTCCTAGGAGTGAGTGACCTAAGTACACTCAGAAAGCAATCTGCAGTAAATGTGCTTATTTTACGATGAAACTATTTTATTCTAAATGTAACAAATCTTTGTAAATGTATGTATACTAATGTCAGTGTGCTAATGTACTTATGTAAGTTTCAGATTACCAAAAGTACTATAAATATAAAGGTATATGAAAAACAGGGCTGAAAAGAAAAAGCAAATGCTGCAAGCCGGATAAAAGATTGGACTGCCAAAAATCAAAGTGGGCAGTACGTGAGTCATTATATAAAGGACTGTCAAACACCAAAGAGGGCAGATAAATAGTCAAAGGAGAATTGTAAATGTGGTCCAGGTGATGTGATAATATGATGAGACATGGACTGCCCAAATCTGAATAATTGGCAGCAAATATGTGTAGTGATTTTCCTAAATAACATTGTGTGTTTATTAGTCAATAAGGAAATGGCTGCCATTCAATGCAAGCAGCAACTAATTGTTTGATAGTGTATATAGGTATTTGTATCTGCATTGTAGTTAAGTGTTTGTGACAAATTTTGATTTTATTTATCTGACAAATTTAATAATAATGAGTAATTTGCTACTTAAATAATGTTGTGATAGGAGGTATATTAAAAAGTATAGACCTCTATAATTTGAGTGAAAGGAAGTTTAGTGATACAAAATTTTATGATGGCACATTCACACAAAGATTCAGAACCCCTGTATAAATATAAAGTACAGTGTTCCGATCAAATTTACAATTAATGAAATGTACTGGAAACAGGGGCATGTGTAACAACAACGACGCTGTACTATTATACATATAAGTAATTTTTTCCATCTGATTTTTCGATAAACTAGTGTAATTGATGTTCTGATCTCAATTCTTCTTTGTTTCATGTCATTGTGTTAAGAAAACTGTAAAAATGTTTCAATGTGAATGTTAATGTTTATGTCAAATGTCAAGCAATATTGTAGTAGAATTGAAATGTAACAAATGTTGAGACTGTTGTAAAATGTTTAAAATTGTAACTGTGCGTCTGGTCCATACGTAGGCAATGTGTGAGGATATGTAGAATGCAAAACCTAAGGTTAATACCCGGTCTGTCAGGGAGCGGTAAAAGGTGGATGGCAGACGAGCGCGGGAAAATGCACGCGGGCACTGCACGGCACAACGGGCTCAGCAGTTAGTTGGAGTCTGACACTGGTTTGAGCAACACCTTCTGGAGCGAGGAGGCTCTCCTGGAGAACGTAGTTTCACTGAGCCTCGGATATGCCGTTCCAAATCCCACACAGCATGGCAAAATTCCACTAAATGGAAAAGTATTGCGACGCTAAGAAGAATTAAAGTGCCGATACGTCAAGGGCCATAGCTGTGGTTGTATATGTGCTCTGTGCCTCGCCATCTCGCCGCCCGCCAACCGCCACATCGATACAAGCAGGTCGAAACTTTTTGTATTGTATTCGTATGGATCATAGAGTGAACTGTTCAATAATAACCTAAATTTTACCAGAACTTTCCCATCATTTAATTATCCTCACAACTAACCTAGACAGGGTCCTTTCCGAATGTTGTGCAATCCGAGTGTCCCGAAATCAAAAATTAAATTTTGTGTTAATAATAATTACTTGCAGACCTAGCTGTGTTAGAATAGTGTTTAAAGAACTGTTTTGTTAATGAACCAGTAAATGAATAACGAAGGTCTGACGAAGTTGAAAGATAACTTTAATATTGATATAGTAATGAAGTTTAATTATTTCGAGACAGATATAAAGGTATTTAAATGAACAGTAAATAAGAAAAAAAGAGTAGTAACTCATATACAGGAAACCTTGAACGCATAATAATTTCAGTAATCAATTTTTTATACTGTTTCAGAGTCCCCCCCCCCCCTCCCCATTTTATCCATTTGAATTCAGAAGTGTTCTAAATTAATTTGCCCAGCATAAGTTAAAGTCAATATAAAAGCCAAAATTTTTCAGTGTTTTATCTTTATCAAAATTGACATTTTGTGTGTGGCTCGAAAGTGCTATTTCTAGGGAATCCTATGCCCGATTTTAATCAGATCAATAGACAGTACGAAGTTTTGTAGTATACATTATAGTGTAGTGTTATGTATTCATGGTTTTTCCATATCAGTACAAAACGTGAAACTATCAGTTCAATAGATTATTTGGTTCTAAAATTTTACTATATCATGCAGTGTTACTACGTGTTGTTTTGCATGAATATACACCAACTTGTACAGGGAAGATACTCAGTTAATGCCTAATTAGGCTGGCGACCGTATTATTATCAAATTGGTAGCATCTTCAGTGTTGCTTTTGGTCCATCTTGACGTGTAATTGCATTTTGAACTTACTTGACAGATCATTGTTCTTACAGAGTGGGTGTAAGTCTTATTTGCCACCATTCAGGTGTACGCGGTCGGTATCTATACAAAAATCCTTTCTCGTGTGGTGAACCCCGCTCACTTACCATAGAACAGGCTTTAACGAGTATTGTGTGCCCCACGCGCACGTTACAGTCCTTAGGTTTACAGTTTCTCAAACCACAGGCTGCACCATGTGCCTTCTTTACGATATAATGGACAGGCGTACGAAAAGTTGCAGGAGGATCTGATTTTCAAATCGTTCCATTCCGGCAATTGTATGTGTGGTCTTCTACACCTTTTTGTGGTGGTTCTCCATTTTCAGACTCTGATGAACTAACGTTTTCGGAAGGACTGTCATCGCCTCAATATTCACATCCGCAGGGTCATTGGCTGATTCTCCACTACTTGCATCTTTAAAAATATTTCCTTCCTCGCAAGAATCATCTTCTTCAAACCACTGAGCCACAACAATTTCAAAATTAGCTGCATTTGCACGTACTGACATCCATGCTTTGCGTGTCGAAGCCAAAGCAAAAGGCGTGTCTCTCGAACAGCAGCTTGTGCAGCACTAAACGAGTCATACTCGTAACAATATGGGCCTTGCAGCAACAAACAAACTACAGTAACAATGAGGCTGAGAAGAGCAGCACAGGATAACAATACTATACAATAATATAAAATTTGATAGCAAAGGGATCAATAATACACCGATATTGCCAATATGTGAAAGTAGTGTGTATTATTTTTTAGTTATTCTATTACTACTACCGCAACTGCTGCTGTTGGCACTCCTGTTGCTGGAAATACCACTACAGTTATTGTTGAATTAATAACTGCTCCCCAACAAGTGGTGAAGACAATATAGGCTAAAGAACATTTATAAATGTGCGAGGGCTTCTGAAGCCCTGCTTATGCATTCACGATATATGGGTAAACGTATTTAATTATACAAAAAACTTAAAAAAGTATCTTGTTCAGACTCGATAGGAGGAATGTCACAGTGTTAGTGAAAGAGTACTGGAAAGCAGTTTGAAATCAAACAAAAAAATTAAAGAATTTTTTAAAAATGAAGACATACAAGGGCCTCAGAGACCCTGTATATGCATCCTAGGGTTTTAAATGGACGTCTCTCACTCTCTGCACTCTCTGCACACAAGTGTCCACATGAACAGTGCGACGGCGTCCATTGTTCCAGCACCTCTTGACATAGCAGTAGTGGCCCCAACGACGACACTGGGCATGGGTGTGGTTCTGTGTACAGCATTATAAGGATGGAACAGCCACGAAAGGCGGTTTCATACTGCGTGTCAGAGAGAACAATTAAAGAATTTTGAATGCGGTAGGAATGTTAGAAAATCTGAGAAGCGATATGCAGAGTCATTGTTTAGATATAGTAGCGATTAGTTTAACTGGATATAAATATTAACGGCAGCACGAAATAATATAACAGCAGTAGGGTTCGCTGTCATTAGGAAGTTAAGGCAGAGACTGAATTATTGACAATTGTTCAGTGGTACGATTATTTTAATCAGAAGCTGCGGGCAAACAACAACAAGAAGAGTTTCGGTAGAGGGGATGTGTCAGGACGACGAACACGTGTTCAGTATAGGGACAGAAAATGTAATAATAAAGAGGGACCTAAAGGAACTGAAACGGAGTTGATGGACTATACAGGTTCTGGGAATGAGAGAGGAGAAAGTCTGCTTCCGTTCTGCAGTAAATTTCAGCTAGTACCTGCAAATACGCTGTTGAAGAAAGGGGGAGTTGTGCTCGTAACTGGTCGCGGTGCACGAGCAGATTCCATTTGGACTACATTGTGACGAGACCGAGAATACGGAATCACACACTGGAATGTACACTCCCAGATTACAATTTTGCAATCATAGAGAGTAGCCTGAAGTAAAAGAGAATTTTCTTGAAACAAATGGGATACTGAAATACCGTTACAAATACTGGTGCAAGGAATGTAACGGAAATAAAAAACATTGGCCAGCAGAAGAAATGCTCCTACTTCTTTACGTAGGAATGTAGTACGAAAAGGTAAAGAAAGAGCAAGAGTACAGCAGTGCACATCACTTAGAAATGAAAGGAGGAGGACATGCAGTGAAGCCAAGATGAAATACCAAAAGGTCAAAAAGAAATAAAATAAGATTACGACAATATGAGTCACTTAGAAGTAAAATTATCTGGAAGTACTGGTACGCCAAGTACGTAGCCAATATGTACAGTGAAACCGAGAAATGTTTAGCAATTGACACATAGTCTTATTATATTGCACATCGATTAAGCAAAATTTGGTGAAATAACATTCATCTGTAAGAACTTTCAGCCACTTTTTGTTTAGTGTAGTAACGTGAATGATGTGCAGGTATTAGTGAAGTATTGCATCAGCGTTTGCTCTTCAATGTAAGAAATCGTATTTTAGCACAATTAAAAAAAATAGGAAAAAGTTAATACGGAGACATATAGCGTCTTTAACTTGTAATCAAGACGTCGTGAGTTCTGGTTTCGGTCGAGACACTGCCTAAATTTTGAAAAAAATCGTCAGCAATGGCGGCCGTGGACTTGTGGCATAAGAAACCACACTCGTTTACCAACGGCGTCTTCAAAGAGGGTGGAGGAATGGACACATGTTCGGGACACTCTCTTGCCCTTGGGTTGGGAACTGCCCTTAAAAGTCGGCAGAATCAGCAACGATCGACGGCATGAGGATTCATTAAGACAATGGAAACCACCACACTAAAGACTCAACGAGTATCCATAGCACATAATGATCTCTCCCTCTTACGGATCTCCGGGAGGGGACCACCAGGGGGCAGGTAGCCATGAGAAAAAGATTGAATGAACAACGAAAGGATAACGTTCTAAGAGTCGAGACATGTAATGTCAGCAAAACAATACCTTTTCCAACACATTGAGGTGTAGCGCCGTATACCGATCCGGCCTTGGAGGCGGTTAGGTGGGAGATGTGTCTCAGAGCTGGATAGTGACAGATGGTGACGCGAGACTGGACACGCACGAAGTTTATGTATTAGCCGATAGAGGATAGTATTGGATAGGGGACTGTGATCTAGTTTCGATTGTGCCCACTAGAGTGCACTAAAGTAATAGAATGTTTTTCATAAACTGTCCTAGTATTTTCGTAAAGTGTTATTACGTCTTTTTGTGTATGTAAAAAGATTATAAATGTGCTTTAGCTATATGAATGATGAGTGAATGTGGGGAACTGGGGAAGATAATGTGGGGAAGATAATTGTTTAATTAGTGGGATTTAGTGTGGGAACATTTCGAAGAAGTATGGATGTGGACAAAGGGGATTTTTGTAGAATAGATTTATAAAGTAAGTGTATGATAAAGGAAAATTAATTCAGTTATAAATAACAATAGTAAATAAATTTATGCATAAACAAAACTTCAGCATATTAGATCATTACGTCGGTAAAAAGTGCAGTCGTTAGGTTTGCTATTTTGCGATTGGTTATTGATAAAAAGCGCGGATTGACGCGGGAGAATGTTGTTTTGCTATTGGCTGTTGAGTAAACTGACCAATGGTAACGCAATATTCTTCGCACGCCTTTCTCTGCTGGTAGAGAAGACTTAGAGTATTCTAGAGAGGATTCGGAGCCTAGCCATGAAACAGTTCGGACGTGTGTAGTAGTAGTAGTAGTAGTAGTAGTAGTAGTAGTTCCGATGGAAATGATGAGTTGCCGGATCTATGTTTCACACATCAAAAGTGTTGTAAAGTGTCGGCATAATTATTCCGATGGGTGTGTAGAAATTCCGGAATTTTTAAGTGAATTTTGTGACGAGAAAAGACATAAATTCCGCGTGGCGTATTGAGCAGGTCGGTGGCTAAAACTGTGACTGCATTAGGTACCGACAGACTTAATATTTGTCGAGCATTCTCAATCAAAAACAATCAGTTTTTTTGTAGCTATAACGTTTTCGGAAAATGCAACACCATAAACTTTCTAACGCGAGTGATAGTATTGTGAGTGCCTGTGTTAAGACTAGCACGGGCTTGGCAGCGATACTTGTTCACCTATGTTTCGGAATATATTAATTAATGACAAAATTTCCAACCTTTCATTTCGTGTGAAAACTCTCTGCCGAAACGTAGATTAGTGACATTAATTGGAGCCTAGTTCACGTCGAAGAACAGTAGGTTTCGCTCGGCTTCCCTAGTGATGATCTGCTGAGGCAATGTTCACAGGTAGGCGCAGGTACGTTACAAAGGGACGGAAGGAACCGCGCCGCAGCAACATCGCAAGCACAAGATGAAGAGTCAGAGAAGGTATATGACTGTAAAGAACGCATAGCTCAGTACGTAAGGGGAGATGAAAATCTAGTAGATTTGTAGGATTGAAATTCGACTCTAGGGAAAGGAGTGGAAGAAAGGGTTACGGGAGAATGTGCTCTTGATAGCAGGAATGAGAGAGGAGAAAGGCTAATTGAGTTCTGTCATAAATTTGATTGTAATAACGAATACCATGTTCATGAATCGCAAGAGGAGGTGGTATGCTTGGAAAAGCCCGAGAGATACAGGAAATTTCAGTTAGATTATAACATGATCAGGAAGAGATTCCCAAATCAGATCTTGGACTGTAAGGCGTATTGAAGGGCCAGATATAGAATCAAGTTTCAATTAGGTAATGATGAAATGTAGGCTGAAGCTTAAGACATTAATCAAAAGAAGCAATGCGCGCTGAAGTGGAATGCGGAAGTACTAAGGAGTGAAGAAATGCGTTTGAAGTACTCTGCAGTTGAAGATACTGCTTAATGAATAGCTCAGCAGCCAGTTCACTTGAAAATGAATGGATATCTCAGAAAATGGCAATCACAGAAACTGGAGAGAAAAACGTTGGTTCATGGGAGGTAACTGCGAAGAAAGAATGGATAATTGCTTAAATGCTTCAGTTGATGGAGGAAAGAAGGAAGTACAAAAATGGTCCGGGAAATTCAGGAATACAGGAATACAAGTCACTTAGGAATAGAATAAGCAGGAAATACAGGGAATCTAAGGCAAAATGACGACATGAAAAATGTGAAGAAATCGAAAAAGAAGTGATTGTTGGAAGGAATGTCTGAGCATAGCTTATAAAAAGTCAAAACCACCTTCGGTGAAATTAAAAGCGTGGGTGGTAACACTAAGAGCGCAATGGGAATTTCACTTTTAAATGCAGGTGAAAGAACAGACAGGTGGCATGAGTAAAATGAAGTTTTGTATGAGGGGAGGATTTGTCTGATGACGTAATAGGAGATGAAGCCGGAGTCCGTAGCAAAGTGATATGGAATCCAGTATTAGAATTACAATTTAGAAGAGCTTTGAAAGACACAATCAAATAAGGTAGATGGAATAGATAACATTCCATCGTAATTTTTAAAATCAATTCACATTGTTGTGTAGAATGTATGAGACTAGCGATATATCACCGTTCACAGGAAAACATTATCAATACGGTTTCCAAGATTACAACAGCCGGTAAGTGCGAGAATTATCAAAAATCAACTTAATAGCTGGACATCAAAAGTTGCTAACAACAATCATATGCAGAAGAATGGAGAAGAATACTGGGAATCTTTTAAATGACGACGAGTTTGGCCTTAGGATTGGGAAAGGCACCAGAGAGCCAGCTGTGGTGTTGCGGCTGATAATGGAAGCAAGACTGATGAATAATCAATACACGGTCATAGAATTTGTCGGTCTGGAAAAGCATTCGATAGTGGAAAGTGGTGCAAGATGTCTGAAATCCTGAAAAAAATAGAGGTACCGGCATGCTAAAATATGTACAATAAACAATGGGGAACAATAATACTGAAAGACCAACAACGCCGTGCACGGAGCAGGAAGGATATAGGACGGGGGTGTAGTCTTCGCCCCTGCTGTCCCACTTAAACGGAGTTAAAAGAAAATTTCGAGACTGGGATTAAAATTCAAGGTGGAAGGACATCAGTGTTAAGATTCGTTGGTGACACTGCTGTCCTCAATGAAAGTGAAGAATTACAGGACCTGTTGAATAGAACGATCAGCTTAAGCAGTACAGAATAAAGTCAGGAGAAATAACAGAATGAGGTGAGAAAATAATGATCATAACTGGTGATCACGAAATAGTTGAAGTTAAGGAATTGTGCCAGCTAGGAATCAAAATGACCCAGAACGGATGGAGTAAGGAGGATGCAAAAAGCAGACTAGCAATAGCAAAAAGGTAACTCCTGGCCAAGAGAAGTCTGGTAGTACCAAATACAGGTGTCAATTTGAGGAAGAAATTTGTCAGAATGTACGTTTGGAGCTTAACATTGTTTGGCAGTGAGACGTGGCCTGTATGTAAACTGGAACAACAGATAACTGCCAGAATTTATTAGTGTAATTAGAATCACACATAACGCTGGGTCGTGTCATCAATAAAAAGCTGATTAGAGTCCTCGACAAAGAATTGTTCGAACAGTAACATATGCGGAGATAGTGTGAACTGCTTGGGGAAAGATTCACCAATAAGCACCCTTCGGGCTGGTAATCGTCACTAAATATTTGTTGTCAGGTCTGTAAGATGTGTATTATTTCTGTCAATAACAAACTAAGAATTAGCAATTAGTTCCTTGTCTCAAATTAGCCGCGTCAGGAGACACAACTATCAGGTTAAGTTTGGCCTAAGAATCTGAGACACTAAACTTAAACTAATATCTTATGTACACAATGTGGATTTAACTAATGAAATAATTGTGATTATTGCAATAAAATGAAATTATTTATACTTCGAAGTACGTTCTCCATTTCCTTTCGTCATCAGTCTTCTGACTGGTTTGATGCGGCCCACGACAAAATACTCTCCTGTGCTAACCTCTTTAACTCAGAGTAGCACTTGCAACCTACGTCCTCAATTAATTTCAAATGTATTCCAATTTCCGGCTTCCTCTACGGTTTTTGCCCTCTACAGCTCCCTCTAGTACCATGGAAGTCATTCTCTCATGTCTTAACAGATGTCCTATCACCCTGTCCATTTTCCTTATTAGTGTTTTTCACATGTTCCATTCCTCTCCGATTCTGCGCAGCATTTCCTCCTCCCTTACCTTACCAGTCCACCTAATTTTCAACATTCGTCTGTAGCACCACATCTCAAATGCTTCGATTCTCTTCTATTCCGGTTTTCCGACATTCCATGTTTCACGACCATACAATGCTGTACTTCAGACGTACATTCTCAGAAATTTCTTCCTCAAATTAATGCCGATATTTGATATTAGTAGACTTCTCTTCGCCAGGAATGCCATTTTTGCCATTGCTAGTCTGCTTTTGATGTCCTCATTACTCCGTCTGTCGTTGGTTATTTTGCTTCCTAGGTAGCAGAATTACTCCATTTCATGTATTTCATGACCATCAATCCTGTTGTTAAGCTTCTCGCTGTTCTCATTTCTATTACTTCTCATTACCTTCTTCTTCGATTTTCTCTCAATCCGTACAGTGTACTCATTACACTGCTCATTCCGTTAGGCACATCATGTAATTTATCATCACTTTCACTCAGGACAGCAATGTCGTCAGCGAATCGTATCGTTTATATCCTTTCAACTTGAACTTTAATTCCATTCCTCAATCTTCCTCGAGGTACAGATTGAACAGTAGGGGCGAGAGGCTACACCCTTCTCTTACACACTTTTTAATACGAGCTCATCGTTCTTGGTCGTCCACTCATTATGCCCTCTTAGCTGTTGTACATATTCTATATGATCCGTCTCTCCCTATAGTTTACTCCTACTTCTTTCAGAATTTCGAATATCTTTCATCAGTTTACATTGTCGGACGCTTTTCCCAGGACGACCAATCCTATGAACGTGACTTGATTTTTCTTTAGTCTTGCTTCCATTATTAACCGCAACGTCAGAGTTTCCTCTCTCGTGCCTTTACTTTTCCTAAAGCCTAACTCATCGCCATCTAGCGCATCCTCAATTTTCTTTTACCTTCTTCTGTATATTATTCTTGTGAGTAACTTGGATGAATGAGCTGTTAAGCTGATTCAGCGATAATTCTCGCACGTGTCAGCTCTTGCCGTCTTCGGAATTGTGTGGATGATGCTTTTCCGAAAGTCAGATGGTATGTCGCCAGACTCATAAGTTTTGCACACCAACGTGAATAGTCATTTCGTGGCCACTTCCACCAATGACTTTAGAGATTGTGATGAAATGTTATCTATCCCTTGTGCCTTATTTTACCTTATGTCCTCCAAATCTCTTTTAAATTCTGATTCTAATACTGGAGAGGCTTTCAATGAATTCTTTCCACCAATCCGCTCTCTCCTCTGCGTTTAACTGTAGAATTCTCGTTGCACTCTTAACGTTACCACCCTTGCTTTGAATGTCACCGAACGTTGTTTCGTCTTTCCTGTATGTTAAGTCGGTCCTCCTAACAATCATTTCTTCTTCGCTGTCTGCACATTTTTTCTGCAGCCATCTCATCTTAGCTTCCCTGCACTTCCTATTTATTTCATTCCTCAGCGAGCGACATGTATTTCTATTCATGAATATCACAGAACTTTTCTGTACCTCCTCCTTTCATCAATCAACTGAAGTACCTCTTCGGTTACTCATGGTTTCTTCGCAATTACCTCCTTTGTACCTGTGTTTTCCTTCCGAACTTCTGTGATTTTTCTTTTTAGAGATGTCCATTCCTCCTCAACTGTATGCCTACTGATCTATTCCTTGCTGTTGAATCTACAGCCTTAGAGAACTCAAGCGCACCTCCTCATTCTTTTGTACTTCCGTAGCCCACTTCTTTGTGCATTGATTCTTCCTGACTAATGTCTTAAACTTCAGCCTACTCTTCGTCACTACTATATTGTGATCTGAGTTTGTATCTGCTCCTGGTTTACGCCTTACAATCCAGTATCCGATTTCGGAATCTCTACCTGACCATGATGTAATCTAACTGAAACCTTCCCGTATCACTCGGCTTTTTCCATGTATACCTCCTCCTCTTGTGATTCTTGAACAGGGTATAGGCTATTACTAGTTGAAACTTGTTACAGCACTCAATTTATCTTTCTCTTCTCTCATTCCTAGTCCCAAGCCCATATTCTCCTGTCCCTTTTCTTCTACTCCCCCTAAAACTGCATTCAAGACCCCGATCACTATTTGATTTTCATACCCCTTTACATACTATATTACCCTTTCAATATCCTCATACACTTTCTCTATCTCTTCATCTTCAGCTTACGACGTCGACGTGTATACCTAAGCTATCGTTATCGGTGTTGGTTTGTTGTCGATTCTGATAAGAACGACCCTGTCACTGAACTGTTCACAGGCACATACTCTCTGCCTTACCTTCCTATTCATAACGAATCCTACTCCCGTTATGCCATTGTCCGTTGCTGTTGATATTATCTTGTACTCATCTGACCAGAAATCCTTGTCTTCTTTCCACTTCACTTCACTGACCCCTACTATATCTAGATTGAGCCTTTGCATTTCCCTTTTTAGATTTTATAGTTACCCTACGACGTTCAACCTTATGAGATTACACGCCTCGACTCGAAGAACGTTATCCTTCCATTGATCACTCAGTGTTTTTCTCTTTTTAACCTCCCCCTTGGCAGTCCCGGAGATCCGAATGGGGGGCTATTCCCGAATCTTTTGCCAATAGAGAGATCATCATGACACTTCTTCAATTACAGGCCACTTGTCCTGTGGATACACCTTACGTGTAATTCGGTTGTTCCTATTGCCTTTTGCACCCTCATGCTGTTGATCATTGCTGATTCTTCTAGCTTTAGGTGCAGTTTCAACCCCTAGGACAAGAAAGTGCCTTGAACCTCGGCCTGCCCCTCCACCCTCTTTGACAAGTACGTCGGCAGAACGAGGGGTGACTACTTATGCCACCATACACTACGAAGTTGGAAGAACAGTGGTTTTCTTTCTTCTCATCTTCGCTGCATTAACTTACTGGACCGCTGCTTGTCCAGTCGTCACCGAAACTCAGTGCGAATATTTAAAAACAGTGAAGATCGAACGAGCACACCACGTGCCTATTACTGTCCCGCAAGTAGTAAATCTGTCACACAGCGTTGTTTTCATACAACTGTTTCATACATCAGTCGTTTTTATGGTCTTACAAGAACTGGACCAACGACGCAGAAGAGAATCGTTCGTCGAGACAGATGTGCAAACCTTCCACAAATTGCTGCAAATTTCAATTCTGGGCCGTCAACAAGAGTCAGCTTGCGAATTCAACGAAATAATATCGAAATGGGCTTTCGGAACCGAAGGCCAACTCGTTTACCCTTGATGATCGCGCGACACAAAGCTTAACCCCCAGCCAGGGCCCGTCAACACCGACTTTGGACTGCTGATGACTGGAAACATGTTGCCTGGTCGGACGAGTCTCGTTCCAGATTCTATCCAGCAGATGGACGTATATGGGAATGGAGAAAACCTCATGAATCCATGAACCCAGCATGTCATCATGGAACTGTTCAAGCTGGTGGAGGCTCGGTAATGGTACGGGGAGTGTGCTGTTGGTGTGATGTGGGACGCATGATACGTCTAGATCCGACTCTGACAGGTGACATGTAGGTTAGCATCATGTCTGATCACCTGCACGCATTTACGTCTATTGTGCATTCCGACAGACATAGACAATTTCAGCAGGAGAATGCGACACCCCACACGTCGAGAATTGCTACACAGTGGATACAGAGACACTCTCCTGAATTTAAACACTTCCGCTGGCCAACAAACTCCCCAGACATGAACTTTATTGAGAATATCCTGGAATGCCTTGCAACGTGCTGTTCACAAGAGTTCTCGACCACCTCGTACTGTTATAGATTTATGGACAGCCCAGCAGGATTCCCTGTGTCAGTTCCCTCCAGCACTACATCACACATTAGTCGAGTCCATGCCACAACGTGTTGCGCCACTTCTGCGTGTGCGGGGTAACTGCACCATATTAGGCAGTTGTACCTGTTTCTTTGGCTCTGCAACTTCAAAATTTTATTACAGTGGCAATTGTTGAAATATTTTAACGAAATTTATTTAATTATAATCAATGTTTATTAACGTTTTTATATATACTAAAATTTTGTGTTTCAGATACTCTCTTGATGGAAGGGACTGAACCTCTATAAAGTGTCAGCCCCTCAAGAGAAGGCACAATGTGTGTCCTGGTTTATTGAGACAAAATCGCATCCTCATACTCAACGAAACTTCAGAAAGAAGTATGGGAAAGATCCACAATCGCGCCCTTCAATCCGTACATGGAACAAAAAATTTACGGAGACAGTGACAGTGACGGATAAAGTGAGAAGCGGGCGACAAAGAATATCCGAGGAAATCATCGATCACGTTTTAAACGACTTCACTCGTTCACCTACGAAGTCCATCCGTACTGCTGCCAGACAGTAGCAACTACCACGTTCAACTGTGCCTAAGGCCCTCCACAAGAACTTACGGTTGTACGCTTACAAAGTCCAACTGTTACAGACACTTGAGTCCCCTGACAAGCCGAAACGGCCAGAGTTTACACTCAACATGATGGAACGACTTTCGGAGGATAAAGCATTGCTCAGGCGAGTTTCTTTCGGTGACGAGGAAACGTTTCTTGTTTACGGGACATTAAACAGACACAGTGTGAGAATCTGGGGATCTGAACACCTCCATGTGACTACGGAGCTTCACAGAGATAGTCCAAAAGTGAATACGTTGTGTGGAATCATGTGCAACCGAATGATTGATCCATTTTCCTTCAACAAAATTGCTGCAGATGTTTACCTCGACCCTTTGACCGAAGATGCAGCACCACAACTGATGAACTTACAACCAACTATCATTTTCCAGCAAGATGGTGCACCACCACTGCATGTTTGTGACCTCCTAAACGAAACATTTCCAGGTAGATGGATCGCGACGGTTGGGTCAATTCCTTGGTCACCGCGTTCGTCAGATATCACTCCATCGGGCTTTTTTGGTGGGGGTATGTAAAAGATATCGTGTATCACACGTATATATGGGACATTGCTGACTTGAAGCAAAGGATACATAATGCCATTGCCACCATTGATGATGTTATGCTACAACGAACATGACAAGAATTCGAGTACCGTCTTGATGTGCTTCGTGTAGCTAAAGGCGCCCTTACAGAGATATATTAAACAATGTCAAAAAAACTTTTACAAACACTGATTACAATAAAAGAAATTTTATTTAAATATTTCAACAACTGCCGTTGTAATAAAATTTTTTAGGTACGAGTTTACTATGATGCATCGTACCATTTGGCGTGATCTTCTGCTCCCTTACCCCTTTCACTCTGACATGCGGTCATTACTGGGAAAGCGTCAGTAAGCAGGTTGGTGTTAGAACCGATCTGGAACTCACCAATGAAGAATAACATCACAGGAAATCACATTTTGTTGTGCTCCAATGTGTTAGCCATGTGTCGATGTTAAGCCTGAAAAGTTCATAATTAGTGACCACTGCCTATGGTGGACGTCAACGTGCAATAACCACTCACGGAAGATATACAAAGCGTATCATTGCGACGCAGAAAACAGTGCAGATTTTGTCGTAATGGTTAAAAGGAGCGATTTACGAGGTATTCAAAAGGGCGTAATCGTTGTCTTCCGTGCCTAGGGTGGAAGCGTTCCCTTAAACGTTTGTAAACTGTTCGCGTGCTGCCGAGGTTCACCTAGACCGTACATGTCAAAATGGCGATTTCCAAAATGGGTGCCGAGGCTGCAGTAGGGCAACAGGAAGCATAGGTGATAAAGGTGAACCGGCCTTTGTGGCCGAGCGGTTCTAGGTGCTTCAGCCTACAACGGCGTGACCGCTACGGTCGCAGGTTCGAATCCTGCCTCGGGCATGGATGTGTGTGATGTCCTTAGGTTAGTGACGTTTAAGTAGTTCTGAGTTCTAGGGGACTGATGACCTTAGATAGTGCTCAGAGCCATTTGAACCCTGTTTTTGATAAAGGTGAACGACTGCTACAGAGATTTGTACCGGCGTACAGACGTGCAGCGTGACCGCCAGATGAACCAAGGGGCTGCGAACACTACCTTCTCAACGACCGTTCAACGAACGTTGCTGCATATATGCCTCCGCAACCGGCGCCTTGTTCATGTATCCATTCTGACTGCTATTCATCGGGGACAAATTCTCTGATTTGCGCACCAATACGTCCAGCTGGACGTCCAGTATTACGCTTTATCGAACAGATGGTTCAAAAATGGTGGTTCGAAAATGGCTCTGAGCACTATGGCAATTAAGATCGGAGGTCATCAGTACTCTAGGACTTTGAACTACTTAAACGTAACTAATCTAAGTACATCATACACATCCATGCCAGAGGCAGGATTCGAAACTGCGACGTAGCATGCGCGCGGTTCCGAACTGAAGTGCCTAGAACCGTTCGGCCACAGCGGCCGGCCGAACAGATGGCCTCTTGCGTGTAGGAATCGGAACATCTGAAAGGAGACACGGAGCAAAAATCATCAGAGGGGTCCATGCAGGAGGCGGGTGCGGTATGGTCTGTGGAATGTTTCGGCTGCATTCTCTGGAGAAACGCAGTCTGCCCATTAGTTGCCTGGGGGATGAAAAACTGCGAAAATGGAGGCTGAGCATAATTGTTAACACAAATTTAAAAGACATTTCATCACAATGGTCAAGTTTCTTAAAAATGTAATGAAAAGTACCAACTCAAGTCAAACGGAATAATTTTAAATTCCTACGCTATTAGCTAATAGGGACGCTTCTAGACTGGTGATGGAACTGAGAGAACAACTCATTCTAAAACACAGACATAAAGTATCATTAAAGTGTGTGTAATAACAACTGACCAGTTTGACAACCTAGACGCTGCCATGAATCATAAGAATCTCTTTTCTTTAAAAACAAACCTCAGTAATTTCTCATAGCGCATGTGTGTTCGGGACGGTGAACAAAACGCGCGCCTCAAGGTAACTACCACCAAAATCGGAAGGTACAAATGGATACGCTCAAAAATTTTACATCGATGTGTCCGACATTTCGTGAAAGCACAAGCGTTTGAACAAGAACTGAAAGCTTAACAGTTATCAGTAAATATAAAAATGCGTTTATACTTGATTTAGAAACCAAATCATTTACATAAATGCAGGTGGACATGCATTTGAATAGAGAACACAGTTGAATTAGTGTAATACTCTAAAGTCAACAGTTAAATAGTGAGCGAACAATTGTTGAAGCAACACAAAAAATAATAACTTGATAAATCAGCTTCTTTAACAATTGACGTAAATCCCAACACCCGTTGCACGCTAACCCGCTTCACATTACGAAGAATAGTGGGCACTTGCTGCACCCCGAGTTACTATGCCACGCAAAAGGCAGCTCGCGGCTATCCCGCGCGGTCTAGGGCGTCTCGGCATGGCTCGCCCAGCTACCCCCGTCGGAGGTTCGAGTCCTCCCTCGGGCATGGGTGTGTGTGTGTTGCTCTTAGTGTCATTTAGTTTAACGTAGGTTAACTAGTCTGTAAGCCAAGAACCGATGAACTCAGCAGTTTGATACCATAGCAACTTACCACCAATTTCCAAAATAAAGAAAAAAAGCAGCTCCCGTCAACGCACCAGACTGAAGCAGAATTAATTCACCAATTTCTCTTATAAATTTCACTGACCAGACAGCCCGTTCAAACGAAGCACAAGCTGGGACTGCATGTCAAAGTTTTTTCATGAACCACAAAATCTAAAAGAGTACAGCTCTTAAAAACATAACTACGAAGGCTAAACATACTAAGGGAGCCTGAGCTGCACCGCACATAATTTAAACGCCAAAACAAATGTTTCCGGCCACAGAAAATCGGATCTACACCAGCAAGTAACACGAGGAGCGGTATACACATCACCGTCAGTTAAAACCGCTGGGGAGATTGAAAGAGTTGGTTGCATAGCTAACTTCTTTGCACGAAGAACACAACGAGCGAAAAAATGGCTCTGAGCACTATGGGACTTAACATCTCAAGTCATCAGTCTCCTAGACTTAGAACTACTTAAACCTAACTAACCTAAGGACATCATATACATCCATGCCTGAGGGTCGGCCAGAGTGGCCGAGCCGTTCTAGGCGCTACAGTCTTGAACCGTGCGACCGCTACCGTTGCAGGTTCGAATACTGCCTCGGACATGGATGTGTGTGATGTCGTTAGGTTAGTTAGGTTTAAGTAGAGTTAAGTTCTACGGGACTAATGACCTCAGAAGTTAAGTCCGATAGTACTCAGAGCCATTTGAACCATGCCTGAGGCTGGATTCGAAGCCGCGACCGTAGCAGGAGCGCTGTTCCGGACTGAAGCGCCTAGAACCGCTCGGCCACAGCGGCCAGCACGCAACGTGCGAGTCAGCGACGTTAATTCCAAAGCGTGCTCACCCGTAATAAAATCTGGCAAGCTGCTAGAAAACGCAAGTTGATGTCAGTGCAAGAGCCGCCTTCCCACTGGTAGGACTCCCTCCAGCTAGCTACTGTCCACAAGAAAACGGGGGGTGGATTACTTGTCGCATCCCCGCTCTGATACATCCAAGTCTCCACGGCTAGCACGCCTCGCGTGCGCCAGGATGGATTGCGGAGACGAACCACGGGCCCAGAATATGACGCCAGTCGAGCCAACACCGAATCAAATTGCGACCCCACTGCCGGCTCTGCTCCTCGAGCAACATCACAGTCCCACAACTGAACTTTAAGAGAGCGAGGCCGCTGCCGGTGCACCCTGCCTGGACATCAGTCACACCCCCTGGTCAACGATGAATACTGTCGAGAGCGGGACGCTACCTGTCGATTCGCGGTACTATTCACCTGGGTGGTCTCGTCATTCTGGAAGGCCCAACTGATCAACTCAAGTATGCATCTCTCCTTGGGGACCATTTCCACACGGCACGCAGTTTGTTTCTGCTCAACACTGTGGCAACGTGTGTCAAGGCTCGCAGTATACGTGGTTGGTTCGAAGAGCACCATGATGCTTTCAGCTTCCGCCCCTGTCTACCAAACGTGCCGGATTTAAACCCAATCGAGAATGTCTGCGACCACTTCGATCTGGCTGCTGGCGCCATGCATCGTCAACCGAGAAACCTAAGCTGGCCACGACAGTGTCGTCAGCTTGGCCCCACATACTAATCGGTACCTTCTAGGACCTCAGTGACTCTTTTCCTGAACGTCTCGTTATGGTCAAGGCAACGGCCGTGCCGCAGTGGATACACCGGTTCCCGTGAGATCACCGAAGTTAAGGGCTGTCGGGCGTAATCGGCACTTGGATGAGTGACCATCCAGGCCGCCATGCGCTGTTGCCCTTTTTTCGGGGTGCACTCAGCCTCGTGATGCCAATTGAGGAGCTACTCGACCGAATAGTAGCGGCTTCGGTCAATAATACCATCATAACGACCGGGATAGCGGTGTGCTGACCCCACGCCCCTCCTATCCGCATCCTCCCCTGAGGATGACACGGCGGTCGGATGGTTCCAGTAGGTCACTCGTGACGTGAAGACGGAGTGCTCGTTATGGTCAGAAGTGCAAAAGGTAGTTATTCAGGCTTTTAACAGGTCTTCACATTAATGCTTTTATTCGAAAATAACCTCTGCTTTTAGTTTCATTTATAGTATTTATTCATTTATTTGTAGATGATGCAATCCTACGCGTTTTGCGACTGACTAAAGGAAAAAGAGAATTTCTGATTTAACGGACCCCCCTATTTCGGTTTTTGCAACTTGTGCACACTTCCATCTTTCGCCTCGATACTTCCCTACGGGACATGTTATCACGAAAAATGGGGAAATCATATGAGTTTAATCCTCGTCAACATCGTGTTATAACAGATGGGCCTCCAGTTCAGTCGTGTTCAGTTTTTCCTGTCTTTTCTATTAAAAGTAAACTGGAGTTTGCTAGCTGTAATACGAGGCAGCGATCAGTAGTCCAGCCTCGAAATGCGCTACGGGCGCGCTCCCGGCAGCCTGGGGGCATCGATACCGGGGGCGTCGTAAGGCGGCGTTTGCCAAGGAGCGAGCGCCAACCCTGCTGATGGAGCGGTAATTAACTCGAGTCCCCCGGGCGGGCCAGAACTGCTGGCCGGGCCGGACCCGCGTCCATTATAGAACAATTCCCAGCTGCGCTGGCCGCCGCTTGCCGCTTTCCCTTCGTACCCTTTGTGCCCTGAGCGGAATGCCAACGTTCGCACAATGCCCGCTGCTCGAGATCGGCTACAAGTGCTGATACTGTCCTCGCTGTGTTCCGACAAGTGTACAGCAACGCAATCACAAACTGAGCTGCGTATTGTCTCAGCGAAACTGGGTGGAAGCTCGTTAAGGGGCCTAAATTAAATCTTCCCTAAAGTGAGGAAGAAGGGAAGGCCAACTAAAAATATCAAATACTCTCTTATGTTATCTCTCAGCCACATTTTCTCGGCATGATTAGATTCTGGTGTGCTTTATTATATTCAACTAAGCTATGGACCCAGTTTTAATGCACGATTCTGTGACAAAGTTTGGTCCATAGAGTTCCTACGTTATCAGGAAAGGGGAGACTTGCCGAAGTATTACAACAAGGGAACGGGTATTCCGATCGAAAACTAGAGCCGGTGTTCAAGCGAAAATCATCGTCGTCTGTGGAAGATCAGAAGAATGATAAAGAAGAAAAAGAAGCCAACGGTAGCTTACTTGCGTTATGTTGCCCCAATATCTACAAAGTTTTGTAGACTCGCCTAGAAACTTGGCTTTCTTATGTAACAGACAATGGAGAACGTCATGTAAACGTTACAACACTACAGGAAAAACATATTTGCGATATATTTATTTACTCGACACTGGCTATATAGTAACTGGTGATCCCCAGTAGAGTAAACCAGTTTAAATGCACAATTATGTGATAAAGTTTGGTCCATAGAGTTCGTACGTTATCAGAAAAGGGGAGACTTGGCTAAGTATTACAGTAACGGAACGGGTACTCTTATCGGCAACTCGAGCCCGTGTTGAAGCCAAAATTATCGTGGTCTGTGAAGAGGAGAAGAATGATAAAGAAGGAAAAGAAGCCAACGGTAGCTTACTTGCCTTAAGTTGCCGTAATCTTCAGAAAGTTTTTTAGACCCGCCTAGAAACATGGCTTTCTTACATAACAGACGATGTAGAACGTCATGTAAACATTACAACAGTACCTGAAACGTATACTTGCAATATATTTATTTACTCGACACTGGCTGTATAGTAACTGGTGATCCCCAGTACAGTAAAATGGAACATTATTCAGGATTCGAGGATGTTCAAATCAGTTCCATATTTTTTTCCATAAACGTATGGGCTAAATCTAAATCTAAATTATCTCTGCAATCTACCTTCAGTTTCTGGTGGAGGATAATTCGTAACATTATTAGCAATTTTCTCTGCGCTCCAAATGGAAAATTTCAAAATTTTTCAAATGGCTCTGAGCACTATGGGACTTAACTTCTGAGGTCATCAGTCCCATAGAACTTAGAACTACTTAAACCTAACTAACCTAAGGACATCACACACACCCATGCCCGGGGCAGAATTTGAACCTGCGACCGTAGCGGTCTCGCGGTTCCAGAGTGTAGCGCCTAGAACGGCTCGGCCACCCCGGCCGGCCGGAAAAAGTACATGGACATCATGGGTTGCAGAACTTGTACAGAGATGAAGAGACTTTCGCAAGACAAACGAGCATGAATAGATGCACCAAGCCAGTCTCTGGACTGGTCACCGCGAAAACAAAATCTCTGGCGGTAACAAAGGCAGTATAATATGAGCAGGTTCCAATTCTGAATGAACTTCAATTCTGACATTGCAGTTTAAGAGCAGCAGAAATAACACGATTCATATGCACAAGAATTTTCATAGTTACAAATCTAGTTTGGCAGGGATGGAAAAGGTAGTCGGCCTTGGCCTTATAGTAGGAACCATCCCAAGATTTGCCCGAAGTTGTTTAGGGAAACCACGGAAAATCCAAATTAGGACTGCCGCATGAATATGGACATCAGCACCTTCCCGAATACCAAGTTAGTCTGGTACCTCATTTGGTTTGTTCATAGAGTACAATATTATTTTATCAAGAAATTGTTTAATAATGTAAAAGGCTAGGCCTACGCTGTAAATTCATTTCTGACTCCGAGTGTCTGCACATACCACACACACTTTTTTATGCCATAACACTACACACATTATCAGCTGATATGGGGAACATAGCGACAGTGTCTGTTTCCATTTTTGGTACCGCAGCTTACCATTTGCTAGCCTGAATATCTGAATCAGCGTGCCTCTCCAATGAGACGTTAACTTCTGAAAGAGCAAAAGGTGTTACTGTTACATATTGCACAGCTTTGGGATTAATTTTTTCCAGGAAAGGAAGAAACTTTGAAACTAATATGTAAAATGACGAAAGAGCTTTTTGTGCAGTAATTATCAGTTTTGTTTCTAATGTGTGCAACTGACTGGTGAAAGTATTCACATGGTGAAACTAAGATCCCCAGTTTTCAACAGATCTTTGAAATGAGCTTGACTACTATTTTTATTTGTCACATTTACAATTCTTTTCTGTAGTTTTAAAACTGTGTTGATATTTTGTGCGTTCGCCACCGGGCAAGAGTTCCATATCTAAGAATTAAGATACTGCCTCTTAATCGCTGATGCAAAAACCATAGGGGCACAACATGCTGATGACACACTGTTCGCAAGCATCTATTCATACCGCTTCAAATGAGACTCAATATTCATTCCTAGAAATTTTGTGTTTTTTACACATCATATAGAGGTGCCATCTATATTTAAAATAACAGTGTCGTTTACCTTTTCAAACTGAATTCATGGCACTTCTTTTATTTATCTTCATTGTAAACTGAAAGGAGTCTACTGGGCACTCTTTTACGTGGCACCAAAATATGATATGAATATTAATAAAAATTAAGACGAAACTAGTATACACTCCTGGAAATGGAAAAAAGAACACATTGACACCGGTGTGTCAGACCCACCATACTTGCTCCGGACACTGCGAGAGGGCTGTACAAGCAATGATCACACGTACGGCACAGCGGACACACCAGGAACCGCGGTGTTGGCCGTCGAATGGCGCTAGCTGCGCAGCATTTGTGCACCGCCGCCGTCAGTGTCAGCCAGTTTGCCGTGGCATACGGAGCTCCATCGCAGTCTTTAACACTGGTAGCATGCCGCGACAGCGTGGACGTGAACCGTATGAGCGAGGGCGTATAGTGGGCATGCGGGAGGCCGGGTGGACGTAGCGCCGAATTGCTCAACACGTGGGGCGTGAGGTCTCCACAGTACATAGATGTTGTCGCCAGTGGTCGGCGGAAGGTGCACGTGCCCGTCGACCTGGGACCGGACCGCAGCGACGCACGGATGCACGCCAAGACCGTAGGATCCTACGCAGTGCCGTAGGGGACCGCACCGCCACTTCCCAGCAAATTAGGGACACTGTTGCTCCTGGGGTATCGGCGAGGACAATTCGCAACCGTCTCCATGAAGCAAGGCTACGGTCCAGCACACCGTTAGGCCGTCTTCCGCTCACGCCCCAACATCGTGCAGCCCGCCTCCAGTGGTGTCGCGACAGGCGTGAATGGAGGGACGAATGGAGACGTGTCGTCTTCAGCGATGAGAGTCGCTTCTGCCTTGGTGCCAATGATGGTCGTATGCATGTTTGGCGCCGTGCAGGTGAGCGCCACAATCAGGACTGCATACGACCGAGGCACACAGGGCCAACACCCGGCATCATGGTGTGGGGAGCGATCTCCTACACTGGCCGTACACCACTGGTGATCGTCGAGGGGACACTGAATAGTGCACGGTACATCCAAACCGTAATCGAACCCATCGTTCTACCATTCCTAGACCGGCAAGGGAACTTGCTGTTCCAATAGGACAATGCACGTCCGCATGTATCCCGTGCCACCCAACGTGCTCTAGAAGGTGTAAGTCAACTACCCTGGCCAGCAAGATCTCCGGATCTGTCCCCCATTGAGCATGTTTGGGACTGGATGAAGCGTCGTCTCACGCGGTCTGCACGTCCAGCACGAACGCTGGTCCAACTGAGGCGCCAGGTGGAAATGGCATGGCAAGCCGTTCCACAGGACTACATCCAGCATCTCTAAGATCGTCTCCATGGGAGAATATCAGCCTGCATTGCTGAGAAAGGTGGATATACACTGTACTAGTGCCGACATTGTGCATGCTCTGTTGCCTGTGTCTATGTGCCTGTGGTTCTGTCAGTGTGATCATGTGATGTATCTGACCCCAGGAATGTGTCAATAAAGTTTCCCCTTCCTGGGACAATGAATTCACGGTGTTCTTATTTCAATTTCCAGGAGTGTATTATAAACGAAGTATATCTCTGACAGGCTTTATAACGGGTATCACTAATTGTTTACTAGTGCTGAGCCAAAGATACTGCTTGTGGTCTGTGATTGTTGTGTTAGAGTAGGAGAGCGCTGGGCGCATAGCTGTAGGTAGCTGTCTGTGAGCGAAAAACGCTGGAGTAGGCAGTTTTTGTGGTGTGCTGTGTGAACAGAAAACGTTAGGTTAATGTAGGTATGTCAACACTGTAGAACATGAAAGCAGAAGTCTTCATGCTAGCAAGGTAAAGTTGTTAAATGATTTTTGTTTTGCCAGCACGTTAGTATAGATGAGTCGACTGATAATTTGTAATGGTTCTATGACTTGTTGACAGAGCTGTATGTAATCTGCTGATCTGCATTTATGTTGGATTAGTGAGGTTGGATAATACTTTCTCTTTAAATCTCATTGTTTGTGAATCAACTGTGAGTAATGTAACTTCAGCTGTCTGATGTTTTTGAAAAGACGAACTTAACTCGCAGTATAATTTTGCTAAAAGAACTCAGTGTTAGTATTTCACCACAATAAATAACGTCTCCACGTCCAGGCCATATGTTTTGCAAAGAAGTTGGATTTTTCATAAATGTTTTCAGTTATCAGCCAGAACAATTTCATGTGCATTGCAAAGTTTTACACCCAGCATTGCATATTAGCTTTATAATTCTATCGAATGGATCTCTGAACTCTGGAATGGATACTAAACTCGAATTATTGTGTAGTGTGTTGTAACTGCTAGTGGTGTGCTTACTCTGTGTTACTGTGAGCAAAATTTTACACGAATTGATTGGGCAATGCAACTCCAAATAATAATAAAGAAATACTGTCGCTGCAAAATACATTCAGCCCCTCAGGCACTGAAACCTCTGGCCCTGCTCAAAAATGATAACTTTGATCCCTGTGCTCATACCAAACAAATTATATTTTTTTACCTCTAGTGCAGCAACGTTGGAATGCTACATATTCTGGTTTCTCATAAAAAATTAAGTATGCTAGCTATGTGCAACGCTGCGGTAGTACTTTGAAATGCACATGAAATTGTTTTGGCTGATAAATGAAAACGCTTATGAATAATCCAACTTCTTTGAAAAACCTTTTACCTGGACAAGGAGGCGGTATTTATTGTGGCGAGCTACTAACTCTCCCACAATGTACGTAAACTGATTTGATAAAAAAAGGCTAGTTAGATATTTCACTTCTGTTATGTTTCTAAGATTTATTAACAGAGTAATGTGTAATTTTATGATTTGAATTTATGCTGGTTTAGTGAGGTTAGATAATGCTTGCTGTATAGATCTCATTGTCCGTTAATGAGTTAGTAAATATGATGTATTTTTCTAACCAAATTCAATTGCCAAATGTTTTGAAAACACAAACTTAACTCGCAGTATAATTTTACTAAGAAAGTCAGTGTTAGTATTTCACCACAATCAGTACCGCTTCCCTTTCCAGGTCAAATTTTTTTCAAAGAAGTTGCATTTTTCATAAATGTTTTCATTTGTCAGCCAAAACAATTTCAAGTGCATTTAAAAGTACTACAGCCATCATTGCACACCGCTTAGTCTGTATCTAGCATTCTTTCTTTTCTTAAGAGAGACCAGAGAATATCGCGTTCCACCGTTGCTGCATTAGAGGTAAGTCAATGTAATTTATTGCTTATGTGGACAGGGATTAAAATTATTAGTTTTGAACTGGGCCACAGGATTCAGCGTCTAAGGGGCTGAGTGTATTTTACAGTGACTATGTTTCTTTATTGGTATTGGGAGTAGCATTGCCAAATCAGTTCGTATAGAGTTTTTGCTGACACTAACACAGAGCAAGCACTCCACTTGCATTTACAACACGCAACACGATAATTCGAGTTCAGTACCCATTCGACAGTTCAGACATTCATTCAACAAAATAATAAAGTTAATTTTCTTAAGAACGTTACAAACTTTATTGCATTTGACCCATTTGTTAACTTCTTTGAGTCTTTCATACGTTTTCTCTGAAAGGAGAAGCAAAGGACCTTAAATCTTTCATCAGATGATTATGTAAGATGAACAGATACATATGAGCTAACGTTTACGATAGTCAACACGTACAGCCGTTCGGAGTATGCACAATGGACATAAAGTTTACCGCTGCAAGGTAGCATCACACTAATAACTTGTAAGACCTCCTCAGCGTTGATAATCTCTTCAGTTCGCTGACAATGAGTACCCATGCCATATCCAACTGAGCCACCACCCCTAGTTAGGTCTCGTGCGGATGTTGGCTGCCACATTGTTCTCGCCTCTGCAGCTAATGGAAGACTCGCTTATCTTAGAACAGAGTAATGTGTAATTTTATGATTTGAATTTATGCTGGTTTAGATGGTCAGTTGGAATGCCTGAGTGTTCGTCCAACTAGGACCTTCTTATGTTGGTAGCGTCCAGAGTGCACTGATCTACTCATCACGAAGGTGTAGGAGAAAGGGAAACACTAGGTCACAGTGAGTGTATAAATAAACAGTCTGGTCCATGTTACAAGTTATCCGAGTGAATGGTAGCGAGTCGTAGTATGAAACCTACCCTCAAAATGTAAAAGAATTATTGCAAGAGAAACGCCATTCACGTGCTGCGCATTAATATGTTTATTTTAGTTATGCGTCCAGACACGTTTCACCTTTTTAACAATACATCTTCAGTGGGTGTTTTAGAATACTACGTCATTTATTCATTGTCGCACATTTTCAGTAGATATGAAACAATTTATGGTACCTTTTCATGACAAAATGAAAGGTACTTTCAGACCAGGGCCTAATTCGTTATTGCACTGCACAGCCACTATCCTTCGGGAGCTACTATAAAGAAGCTATGGCACGTCAATTGTGACAACCCGTAGGAGCAGTTGCAGCAAATAACCTGTTTACCGACAGCGAGTTTAGCCAGGACGAGTACCGCAAATACCGACGACACGGCAAACGGACAGAGATACCGTGGAAACGGATAGCCGCTTTTCACACCTTCGAGCGACAGAGTTGTTATACGGTACACGGTTTGAGATGGCACATTGGCACAACAAATGAGCACATAACCAGCACAAATACCCTTTATATCTAGGTTTCAGCCTGACAGGTTTAACCGCGAGCCAGGCGGTGGAGAGAAGTGGTTCTGAGAGCAGCCTACACGAGACTGGGCTTTTACCAACACCGGTCTGACTACAGGAGCTGAGTCCCCTTCCTTGGACTTAACGGTTCCCCATTGGTGAATCACTTCTGACTATCTCTAGGCGCATCAGGCAAATACCCTGAAAGACAGCTATTCGAGACCAGGGCTGTGCAGCCGCTCACAATCCTACTCTGGTGTGGGTGTCCTGATGCCGTGTGCCTTCGCTTGCAAGATCGAGTCCACTTTCTGTGGACTGAAATCCCCTGTGAGTATCACAGTACAGCGGCTTTCCGCAAGCAGCTGTGCCACGCATAGGTGGTCCACATGCATCTGTGAGGAATCTGGGCGTCAGGATTCATCCGGTCACTCACGTCACAGCTGGCCCTGTGCTGTTCTCACCAGGTGCCAATGGAAGCTCTTGGTCGCCGCTGAGTACCTCTACGGGACTTGTAGCTTGGGCTTGTGTAAACTTTTGGAGCATTGATACTGATTTCAATTGCTACGGGCGGCCCGCTACCTGAGAACAATCCCACACTACTACCCTACCTTGCCATCACATTGCAGGATTCTACAATTTGAAAATGAAGATCCTTTCCCTATTGCGAAAACGTGGTTGAGTGGTTGAAGGCCTCTGATTATCCACGAAGACACTGTGTTTTCAAAAAATGGCTCTGAGCACTATGGGACTCAACATCTGAGGTCATAAGTCCCCTAGAACTTAGAACTACTTAAACCTAACTAACCTAAGGACATCACAAACACCCATGCCCGAGGCAGGATTCGAACCTGCGACCGTAGCAGTCCCGCGGTTCCGGACTGCAGCGCCAGAACCGCTAGACCACCGCGGCCGGCACACTGTGTTTTCGTAACATGCACTTCATCTGTACTTTTATGAACTTAGAGTGTCAGTTTTTTCGTAAATGTTGAAAATTGTTTGAATGTATGTGTGTTGATGAACGTTTAAATTATTTCTGTGTGTGTGTGTGTAGGTGGCTGGGTGGGTTCGTATGTGTGTGAATGTGTGTGTGTGTGTGTGTGTGTGTTCTCAGGTCACTGATGTTTTCTGTTCAATACAGTATTGCGGCATGTACACGACACAGAGGACCACTGTGTGTATCAGCTGCGTGCCTTTGCATTCCTGGGTCACCTGCCATGTGACAGTCTTCTGCTGGTGACCACCTCCCTGTAGGGTTGCATGCTTGAACCTGGACTAGAGGCTGACTGGTTTCTCTGTTGCTGTGGACATGCTCCTGAGGCCTTCATTGTCGCTTTCACCGCCTACTACGCGCGTACACCTTTCTTTCACGCCTTTCTGCGTGTGGTACACAGTAAGCACGCATTAATCAGGCTGCCGGGAGCTGCATCTGACACACCAACGCCCGTCACTGCTAATGATTGCTGTGGTGTCTTCTCAGCTCGCAGATGATGATCTTGGCACCTGGGCATCGTTGGCTACCTGTATCGTACATGAACAATAGCCTCCCCCTGCTCTAATCTTGTCTCTCCACCAAAATGAATAGAGGACCATTGTAAACATGGATGTTTCATAAATAGCTTGCCACACAGTTCCAGTTATCACCACCTCTTTGACACACGTCCTGGCGGCCCTACAAACAACCGACTCCTCCACCACCATTAGGGTCAAAGTTTCTTTTTTTGGAGGGGGTCATCAGCCTTCTGACTGGTTTGATGCGGCCCGCCACGATTTCCTCTCCTGTGCCAACGTCTTCATCTCGGAGTAGCACTTGCAAATTACGTCGTCGATTATTTGCTGAATGTATTCCAATCTTTGTCTTCCTCTACAGTTTTTGCCATCTACAGCTCCTTCTGGTGCAATGAAAGTCATTCCCTGATGTCTTAACAGATGTCCTGTCATAAAGTCCCTTCACCTTGCCTCTGTTTCCACACATTCCTTTCCTCTTCGATTCGGCGCAGAACCTAGCTATTCCTTACCGTATCAGTCCACCATATCTCAAATGCTTCGACTCTCCACTGGTCCAGTATTCAAGCAGTCCATGTTTCAGAACAACACACTACCGTGCTCCAGATGTACATTCTCAGAAATTTCATCCTCAAATTAAGGCCTGAGTTTGATACTAGTAGACCTCCCTTGGCCAGGAATTCCCTTTTCGCCATTACTAGTTTGCTTTTGGTGCCCTCTTTGCTCCGTCCGTCACTGTTTATTTTCCTACTTCGGTCGCAGAATTCCTTAACTTCATCTACTTCCTGAACATCAATCCTGACGTTAGGTTTCTCGCTGTTCTCATTTACGCTACTTCTCATTACTTCCGGCTTTCTTCGATTTACTCTAAAATGGTTCAAATGGCTCTGAGCACTATGGGACTCAACTGCTGTGGTCATAAGTCCCCTAGAACTTAGAACTACTTAAACCTAACTAACCTAAGGACATCACACACATCCATGCCCGAGGCAGGATTCGAACCTGCGACCGTAGCGGTCGTGCGATTCCAGACTGTAGCGCCTTTAACCGCTCGGCCACTCCGGCCGGCCCGATTTACTCTCAGTCCATATTCTGTACTCATTACATTGTTCATTCCATTCAGCGTATCATGTAATTCTTCTTCACTTTCACTCAGTATAGCAATGTAATCAGCGAATCGTATCACTGATATCTTTCCACGTTGAGTTTTAATTGCAATCGTCAACTTTCATTTTATTTCCATCATTGCTTCTTTGATATACAGATTGAAGATTAGTGTCGAAAGACTACATCCCTGTCTTATACCCTTGTTGATTCGAGCGCTTCGTTCTTAGTCGTCCACTCTTATTATCTTCCCTTGGCTTTTGTGCATATTACATATTACCCGTCTTTCCCTATAGCTTACCCACATTTTTCTCGGAATTCCTAACATGTTGCACAATTTTATGTTGTCGCACGCCTTTTCCAGGTGTACAAATCCAGCGAACGTGCGTCATTTTTTCTTTAGTCTTGCTTCCATTATCAACCAAAACGTCAGAATTGCCTCTCTGGTGTTTTACCTTTTCTACAGGCAAACTGACCAACGTCTAACGCATCATCAATTTTCTTTTCCATTCTTCTGTATAATAATCCTATCAGCAACTTCGTTGCATGAACTGTTTAAGTTGATAGTGTGATAATTCTCGCACTTGTCAGCTCTTGCAGTCTTTGGACGTGTAGATGATTCTCTTCCGTAAGTCAAAATGGTGTGACTCCTGACTCACACTTTTACACACCAACGTTAATAGTCGTTTTGTTGCCACTTCCCCTAATGATTTTAGATATTATAATGGAATATTGTATATCCTTTCTGCCTTATTTGATCTTAAGTCTTCCAAAGCTCTCTTAAATTCTGATTCTAATACGGGATCCTCTATCTCTTCTACATCGACTACTGTTCTTCTTCTATCATATCAGAGGCCTTCAATGTACTCTTTCCACCTATCCACCCTCTATTCTGCATTTATCAGTTGAATTCCCATTGCACTCATGATGTTACCACTCTTACTTTCAGTTTCATCAAAGGTTGTTTTGACTTTGCTGTATGCAGAGTCATTCCTTCCGAAAACTTTATTATTTCGATTTCTTCACATTTTTCATGCAGCCATTTAGTCTTAGCTTCCCTAACCTTCCTAATTACTTTACTCCTCAACGACTTGCCCATTTCTGTATTCCGAATTTTCAAATGGTTCAAATGGCTCTGAGCACTTTGGGACTTAACATCTGAGGTTATCAGTTCCCTAGAACTTAGAACTACTTAAGACGAACTACTTAAAACTTACACACATCCATGCCCCAGGCAAGATTCGAACCTGCGACTGTAGTAGTCTCGTGGTTCCAGAATGAAGCACCTAGAACCGTTCGGCCATACCAGCCGGCCCTGAATTTTCCTGAACAATTTGTATTTCCTTCTTTCATCAATCAACGGAAGTATTTATTCCATCACTCATGGTTTCTTCGCAGTTACTTTGTTTATAGCTATGTTTTTCTTCCAAATATCTGAGACTGGTCTTTTTAGAGATGTCCATCCTTCTTCAACTGTACTGCCTCCTGAGCTATTCCTTATTACTGTATCAATACAGAATAGAGAACTTCAAGCATATCTCATCATTCCTTAGTACTTCTGTGTCCAACTTCTGCGCGTATTGATTCTTTGTGATTAATGTCTTAAACCTCAGCTTACTGTTCATAACTACTACATTCTGATCTGAGTATATATCCTCTCGTTGGTGAGCGTTAAATCGGTATCTGATTTCGGAATCTGTGTCTGACTATGACGTAATCTAACTGATATCTCCCCTTACCATCCGGCCTTTCCTAGGTATATTTCCTCCTCTTGTGATTCTTTAACAGAGCATTCGCTATTACTACCTGAAATTTATTCCAGAACTCAGTTAGTCTTTCTCCTCTCTCATTCATTGTTACAAGCCCATATTCTTCCATAACCATTTCTTCTACTCATACCGTTACAACTGTCCAGTCGCCCGTGACTACAAGATTTTCATCTGCCTTTATGTAATGTATTGCCCTTTCAATATGTTCATATACTTATTTTATCTTTTCATCTTCAGCTTGCGACGTTGGCATGTATACCTGAACTATCGTTGTCGGTGTTGGTTCCCTGTCGATTGTGACAAGAACAACACTATTACGGAATTGTTCAGTGTAACACACACTTTGTGCTACCTTTCTATTCATAACGAATCCCACTCCCTTTATACCGTTTCCTGCTGTAGTTGATATTACACTATATTTATCTGACCAGATATCCTATGCATTTCACTGAACTCCAAAATATCTAGTTTGAGCCTTTGGATTTCTCTTTTCAAATTTTGTAGCTTCCCAACTACACTCCTGGAAATTGAAATAAGAACACCGTGAATTCATTGTCCCAGGAAGGGGAAACTTTATTGACACATTCCTGGGGTCAGATACATCACATGATCACACTGACAGAACCACAGGCACATAGACACAGGCAATAGAGCATGCACAATGTCGGCACTAGTACAGTGTATATCCACCTTTCGCAGCAATGCAGGTTGCTATTCTCCCACGGAGATGATCGTAGAGATGCTGGATGTAGTCCTGTGGAACGGCTTGCCATGCCATTTCCACCTGGCGCCTCAGTTGGACCAGCGTTCGTGCTGGACGTGCAGACCGCGTGAGACGACGCTTCATCCAGTCCCAAACATGCTCAATGGGGGACAGATCCGGAGATCTTGCTGGCCAGAGTAGTTGACTTACACCTTCTAGAGCACGTTGGGTGGCACGGGATACATGCGGACGTGCATTGTCCTGTTGGAACAGCAAGTTCCCTTGCCGGTCTAGGAATGGTAGAACGATGGGTTCGATGACGGTTTGGATGTACCGTGCACTATTCAGTGTCCCCTCGACGATCACCAGTGGTGTACGGCCAGTGTAGGAGATCGCTCCCCACACCATGATGCCGGGTGTTGGCCCTGTGTGCCTCGGTCGTATGCAGTCCTGATTGTGGCGCTCACCTGCACGGCGCCAAACACGCATACGACCATCATTGGCACCAAGGCAGAAGCGACTCTCATCGCTGAAGACGACACGTTTCCATTCGTCCCTCCATTCACGCCTGTCGCGACACCACTGGAGGCGGGCTGCACGATGTTGGGGCGTGAGCGGAAGACGGCCTAACGGTGTGCGGGACCGTAGCCCAGCTTCATGGAGACGGTTGCGAATGGTCCTCGCCGATACCCCAGGAGCAACAGTGTCCCTAATTTGCTGGGAAGTGGCGGTGCGGTCCCCTACGGCACTGCGTAGGATCCTACGGTCTTGGCGTGCATCCGTGCGTCGCTGCAGTCCGGTCCCAGGTCGACGGGCACGTGCACCTTCCACCGACGTGCACCTTCCACCGACCACTGGCGACAACATCGATGTACTGTGGAGACCTCACGCCCCACGTGTTGAGCAATTCGGCGGTACGTCCACCCGGCCTCCCGCATGCCCACTATACGCAACTGCACATACGGTTCACGTCCACGCTGTCGCGGCATGCTACCAGTGTTAAAGACTGCGATGGAGCTCCGTATGCCACGGCAAACTGGCTGACACTGACGGCGGCGGTGCACAAATGCTGCGCAGCTAGCGCCATTCGACGGCCAACACCGCGGTTCCTGGTGTGTCCGCTGTGCCGTGCGTGTGATCATTGCTTGTACAGCCCTCTCGCAGTGTCCGGAGCAAGTATGCTGGGTCTGACACACCGGTGTCAATGTGTTCTTTTTTCCATTTCCAGGAGTGTATATTCAAGCTTCTGACATTCCACGATCCGGCTAGTAGAGCGTTATCCTTTCGTTGATTATTCAATCTTTTTCTCGTGTCACCTCCGCCTTGCAGATCCGAATGGGGGGCTATCCCGTAATCTTTTCCTATCGGAGAGAGCATCGTGACACTTTTTAATTGCAGGATACTTCTCCTGTGGATAAACGATATGTGGCTTTAATGCAGTTTTTTCCATTGTCTTCTGCATCCTTATGCTGTTGAAATGATCGCATGGCCTTTATTGGCCGGGATAGCCCCTTCGGGGTTTGGGCGCCGTATCGCAAGTCTTTTCAGTTGACGCCACTTCGGTGTCAGTGATGATGAAAATGATGATGAAGGACACACAACACCCAGTCCCCTGCCGGGAATCGAATCCAGGCCCCCTTGCGCGTTAGGCGGTAACGCTACCGCTACGTTACGGAGGCGGACCTTATGCCGTTGACCATTGCTGATTCTTCTGCGTTTAGGGGCAGTTTCCTATTACCTGGATAGGAGAGTGCTCTGAACCTCGGTCCGCAAGGCCATTGGCAGAATGAGGCTGACTTATGCCTGAAGTCTTCGGCCACTAATGCTGAATATGGATCAAAATTGGAGCAGTAGAGCGTTTTGAACCCAGGACTGAGATTGTTATGATTACTAGTCAAAGACGTTACCCCAAGACAAGGGTCTGTTCGTCCAGATCGAACTAGATATGATTCAAAACTGGAGAAGAACATGACAATCAAATAAAAAATGTAAGAGAAATGGATCACGAGCCCACTACAGAACAGAAAGATATGAAAATAACTAATAAATAAATTAAGACACATGCTAATTTTACAAAAAAATTATCGCATACACAAAAAAGGCAGAATGGAAGCTACTAATAAACAACCAAGTGACTATGACTAACTTCTCATTGCTTGCATTATCTAATTATATAACAGTCAAACATTCCAGTAGGCGGTCACAAATCCACATTTCTTTCCTAAGTCTTAAAAGAAGTTATAGGCACATTTACACAATCGCGTGCATGTGCATTCAAGTGTGCGATCCAACAGGGATTTGGTCATCAGCAGCAAATTTAACATGGCAGGTGACGCGATGGTCCAAAACCGCCGAGCTGTCTGCATGTGGTCCCAGCTCATGTGGTCACCTGCTGCTACTTGAGACGAAGTCATTAAATGGTGAATGGATGCTTTATCAGGCAATGCAGTGGTCTCCTCTTTGATGTTAACGGCTGATAGAGACAGTGCTGTTCAGCATCACGTACACACACCGATGCAGTACAAGTATAGTACAGTGAACTTCAGTGAGCATCTGAAAATATTTTCGAGTAACTGATGTGAGAGTGAGGGTCTGATTTGAGGTATGAGAGTGTGCTGGCTATTACATCTCCTACAGCAGCATTCCAACCTGGGAAGGGACAACGGCCTGCAGTGGCTGGCTGTCACCAATGGGTGACGATTACTTCAGTCTTTATGTTTTGCTTAATCGTCTCCTGCTGGAACCTCCCAAGAGCTGTAATATTGTCCAAGTTCACGCTTCAGAGGCTTCCCGTTCTGAATACATCTTATCGTGAAAGTGTATCTCGACTTCAGTGTGTCCTGTGGTACCATGAGACACAATCACCAACCACAGTACAGAGACAGCCACTGACTACATTTGGAAAGAATCCACCTGATGACAAGAGCATTAAAGCCTCATATGAGAAGTTCAAGAACACAGGATCGGTTTCTGACCTTCCGAGGTCTGGTCAACCAAGAACCTCAGCAGATAGGGTGGAAGCTGTAAGGCAGTCTTTTCTGCGAAGGACCGCTCCGGTCGCAGGTTCGAATCCTGCCTCGGGCATGGATGTGTGTGATATCCTTAGGTTAGTTAAGTTTAAGTAGATCTAAGTTGTAGGGGACTTATGACCTCAGTAGTTAAGTCCCATAGTGCTCAGAGCCATTTGAACCATTTTTTTTTCTGCGAAGTACGAAGACATCGGTGCGCAGGGCCTCACATGAATTAAGATGCCCAAAAGCTCTCTCCATGACATTTTACAGTTTCGTGCATACAAAGTACAAATCGTTCAGGCCTTGTTGCCCAATGACGATACACGTCGATATGACTTTGCGGTCGAAACGCTATTACGTATTGAGGATGATGATCGTTACCTCAGACGAATTGCCTTTTCCAAAGAAGGGACCTTTTTTGTCAATGGAGTAGTGAATCGCCATAATGTGTGCATTTGGGGTTTGGCGAGGTCATGGAGTGCACCAGAGGCAGTCCAAAGCTGAATGTTTGGTGAGCATCATTGCACGATCGAATTATCGGGCCATTCTTCTTCGCTGAGGCTACCATCACATCTACAGTGTATCTGGACATGTTGCAACTGTATGCTGTTCCTCAGCTGCTTCAATATCACCCCGATGTCTTGTTTCAGCAAGACGGTGCACCGCCAATTGGGGTTTGGACGTCCGTGCGTATCTCGATATCACCTTTCCTGGGCGATTCACTGGTCGTGATGGGCCAACGGTTTGGCCTCCACGCTCTCCTGACATAACCCCATTAGACTTCTTTTTATGGGGTTATGTCAAGGACGAGGTCTACCGAACACGTGTACCAGATCTTGAAACCCTGCGGCAACGGATAACCACAGTCGTTGAATCGATCCCTCCAGTGACGTTGGCTAATGTGTGGACGGAAACTGAATATCGCCAAGTTGTGCTACTTGCTACCAAGAGTGCTCATGTGGAAGTTTACTGATGTGTGAAAAAAACTTTGATAGTTTGTAAAGAATTAGACACCAGTTTCCTATTTGTATCTTATTTATAGCCTGAGTTATCACTTTATGTAATCAGGGAAAGACTTTTCGGACACCCTGTAGATCTCAATGAATTAATATACAGCAGTTAAAGGACTAGTTGGCATACTATTCGATTCTGTAACTCATGTGTCAGAAGCACGACATAAACGTTTACTTGCAATAAGGAAAAAGGCCACAGCTATTGCTAGTGGATCACAGAACTTCATGGATTGCCTCCAGACTGCTCATTTCAGTACCAGAAAGGTAGCAGTAAACAATCCTATGTTGCCTCCTTAGGACGTGAGATGATTTTCATCCATTCACGGTACAGGGGACTTCGAAATAACTTACCGGAATTAAACAACCGCTTTCTGGATTACTGTTTACTGCGCATTCGGGCATTTCAATAAATCAGAATATCGTCAGCGGCCCTTCATTCTCAGGTACCTCGCCGAGGTTCTGTTAGCTCACGTTGATTGCAAACAATGGTGACAATGGATATTGCCCCTGCCTTCCGGAAACATCAGCTCTCTGACACCAAGTAAGTTATTTTTCTGTTCAAACTGTTTTACCACGCAGCAAAGACAGCAGTGTTACTTCTGGGAGGCTGTGTTCAGTTTGTTGCAATTAGGATCACAAGACTTGTGAGGAGTCCACTTGTACGTGGAGCCCGGTTATGTAACATAATTCATGGAAAATGACCTGAAACTGTTGTCATATGTAGAAGAGATTGTATTTTTGACACCACTGTACCAAAGATGTTGCCTGAGTGGCAGAATCGATTGTAAGTAGGAGCACGCGGAGCGCAGTAGTAGTTCCTGTTGCACTCTGTTATAGGCGGGATGTGAGACTTACAGCTGGAATCCAGCTGTGAGAATTTAGTTGGTCTCTGGACCCAGAATAATGCAGATTTTATAAAATGAAATGATGAATGATACTGTTTGTGCTCACACTGAACCAGTAAATGTTAGATCGTAGTTACTTTTATAAAAGTGTAATGACACTTACCGTTAATAAATCTTGACCATTGTTCATGGCAATTAGAGAAGAGTAATGAATTGATACTGTAACTCAAAGCGAAAGCATCTGGAGATTTAATGTACAGGTTCATTAGGTATTCCGACTTGTAATATTTTTTGCGTTTTGTAATCCTTATACAGAGAAATTATATTTTGGAATCTATTTTTTCAAACGACAGCAGGCTTTTTCTCATGTAACAACCCATGTGTTTTTAAACATGAGAGTAAGTGAGAATTGTAGAACAGTTGAGAAGTTCACGGATTTTGAAGTTAATGCAAAATATTCCGTATCAGATTTTGTGAAGGTGAAAATTTAATTTGAATACGTTTCAAACTGAAGCATTCAGTCATAGCATATCCTCTTGTCAGTACATCATTCGCTTCCATGTCATGTTTATTTAAATCAAACGAATATTTTTCTAAAGGAAATCATTTTCTTTCAGAACCTGGAAAATATTAATGTGTTAGGATCAGATAAGTATTAATGTTTGTAACAGTTACAATGCTCGTAGCATTACACATTTTATAAAAGTACAGGACGAATGTGGATAGTATGCACCCCCTGGATATGGACTAAGACAGCGAATCTGACCTATTTGGGCTAGATCCTGAAGTGCTTCAAGTGAATGCAGTTTTACCATGTTCTATCCACGCCCCGAACTTGGAGGTGTCGTAATGACACTTTGGCACAGTTCGAGATAGATACTGGATCCCCTGCAATGATCTTCAATGTGCAACATCTGAATTCTTGGGATGGCCATCTCTTCAGCCATTTCAAAAAGTGCTGCAGCAATGATGCTATTGCCATGGTGGATCAGTACTGTCCTACCATCAAGAACAAGGATTTAGTTCTGATACCTATAGTATATGTGATCAAGTCACTGGCTTCCACTAATATTTTATATTTAGACCATTTCTCCAAGTTTTGCCACAGCTACATGAATCAGACAGGAAGATACACATTACTTCATCTTCGAAAGATAGAGAACATGTGTTTGTAATTTTGAGGCACACATTATGCTGAAACCATCAGCAAATCCAAATTGTTTAAAGCTAAAAACATTCATATAGCCTTAAAGGACAAACTAATGTAGGAACTCCAGCAGCTGCCAGACGAAGTCATCATCACCTCAGCCTCAAATAGTGTGCGTGCCACCACACAAATCACGTTGCTGGATAAACCAAATGTTTCCCTTCGTGTTTATGGCCACTCCAAGCACGCAACTATTGCTCAAGCAGTCATGGACGACTATCCTCATCCCCAAAGTGGTTGTCATCTTGATCAGGCAGGTTGGGGGCACCATTTTCGCAAAGACTGTCGTTCGGGAAGCTCACCTTCAGCTGCCCTTGGACGAACAAGCCAAAAGCCTCTTGGTGATGAAATCACGTTTTGGCTTTTTCCGGTACAGCTAATTACCATTTTGAAATTCTAGTGCTCCAGCCATTTTTCACAATTATTTGGAGCAATTGATACATTACGTTCCAGGTATGGCAAAATATTTAGATCACGTAGGTGTCATGGGACAGATGGACGAGATCCGTCAAGAAATTTGGCCACAGTCTTTCAAGTTCTGGAGAAATCTAATTTGAAGTATAATAAAGATTAATGTTTTTTGTTCAACTATTGGAGTACATGAAATCTTTCTTTAGTGGATCCGATATCTGCCTGACGCCATGGCACATTAAGTCCATACAGTATCTTTCTGTCCCATAGATTCTAAACAGCTGATGTCTGTTCTCACCCTACTGAACTACTCTACTGTAGGAAATTTACCCCTCATGCAGCATCCATCAGGGAACCATTACACCATGTGTTTTGTAAAAACATGAAATGGCATTGGCCGTCCGCTTCTCAACAATAATTTCAGTACGTCATGGCATGCGCTGCTAATGACAACTTTCTAATCCCGTATGAACCTTGAAAATAAATAGCAGTGGCTAAAGGTGGGTCATATTGTGGGTTAGGAGCAGCTATCTCTCACGAAGTCAATGGCCTGGAACGCCCTATTGCCTTTTCTTCCAAAACACTAACACTAGCCCAATGGAACTACAAACAATTAGTGGAGGAAGCTTTGAAAGTTGTCTTTGTGCTAAGAAAATATCTTAGGTATGTCTAAGGACAACGTATATTCCTCCTGACAGACTATATGCCACTACTGCCACTCTTCCACGTGGAAGCTGGCGCACTTCACTAGACAGCAGGTTGCCTACAATGGTGGGCCACGTACTTATCCATGTATAAACCTAATTACAGTGTTCAGTGCTACACAACTATTCAACACTTCAACACAGATGTCCTGTTTTTTATCTCAGGAGGGCTGGAATCTTTCTGTGGTGCACTGCCAGAAAAGGTTTTTACATTGATATGGAACCTGTAGAAGCATCATCCCATGAATGTAAAGTCAGTCGCTCTGGATGATCCTATTCTGCAAGACGTGGTGTGCTACTTAACATGGGTGGCTCGCCAACAGGGAGTTCATCCATGATCAGGGCGTTGCTCTATACTGACACTGCTGCCATGAGCATTCTGTCATCAAGGGGTCCTTATTCTACAATATGCAAGTGGAGAACTTTGAGTTATCACCCCCAAAGCCCTACACAATCAACGCCAGGACTTATTTTGTTACAAAGAGGATGACCTGAACACTGTGCTGTAGAGGCATCGATAGAACATTACATGCCCTCTCCCCAACAGCCTCCTTTGACTACACTACTTCCAGTGGTCTCCTCGTACACAACTGTAATTGCGGGTCAGTTTGCATTTTGTGGGTCCATTCTTGTGGACCCAACTGCTCATCTAGATCGACACCTACATCAGGTTCCCAATTGTTTCAAGTATAAGGACACCACCTCTGCCAGAACCGTACAAATCCTGTAACGCGTACTCTGCATTGAGTCTCTCACTATAGACAACGGCTTCAATTTTGTTAGCTGGAATTTCAGCGGTTCTGTGAGGAACTTCGCTGAGCGTTTTGTCCGCCCCGTCATCTACATATACATTCACATCTACATGCTACTCTGAAATTCCGACTTATATGCCTGGCGAAGGGTTTATCGAAACGCCTTCACTCTAATTCTCTCTTATTCCACTCGAGAAAAGCGCGTGGAAAAAACAGGCATCTTTCCGTGCGAGCTGTGATTTCCCTTATTTTATTATGATCGTAGTTTCTTAATATGTAGGTCGGCGTTAGAAAAATATTTCAAAGGAAAAAGTCGGTGACTGAAATTTAATGAGAAGATCCGGCCCCCATGACAAACGCCCTTTTTTATTATTTCTATCCCTACTCCTGCGTCATATCCGTGACAAACTTTCCCCTATTTCTCGATAATTCTGAATTCGTAGCCCTCCTTTGAACTTTCTCAATGTACTCCGTTAACGTGATCTTTCAAAGATCCCACAGCATGCTACGTTACTCCAAAAGACTTCGGTCGAGCATAGGGCAGGAAGTCTTCTGAATCACAGTCTTTGGTTCGCCTTCCCCACAACATTTTCTATGTGCCCTTTCCTATTCAAGTTATTCGTAATTGTGATTCCTAGGCATTTATTTGAATATACGACCTTTAGAGATGATTGATTTATCATGTAACGGATGTTTAATGGGTTCCTTTTAGCCTTCATGTGAGTGACTTCATGTTTTTCATTGTTTAGAGTCAATAACCAATTCTCGATAACTACAGATATCTTATTTGCATCGTTCTGCAACTGGGTTTGATCTTTGATGACTTCACTAGACGATAAACGAAATTATCATCTGCAAACAAACTAAGACGCCTGCTCAAGTTGTCTCCTAAATCGTTTACACAGATAAGGAACAGCAGAGGGCCTATCACGCTACACAGAGGTACACCAAAAATCACTTCTATTTTACTCGGTGACTTCCTGTCAGTTACTATGAACTGCGACCTCTCTGACAGAAAATTACGAAACCAGTCGCATATCCAACAATATTCCATATGTAGATTGCAATCCGCTTGCGCGATACAGTGTCAAAAACCTTTTGGGAATACAGAGCTTCGGAATCAATTTTAAATCCCTTTTCGGTAGAACTCAACACTTCGGGAGCTAGTGAGCTAGTTGAGTTTTACAAGAAGGATTTCCTCTAAATCCGCGTTGTCTACGTGTCAATAGATCGTTCCCTTCGAAGCAATTCATAATGTTCGAAAACAATATATGCTCCAAAATCCTGTTGCATATTGACTTTAATGATATGGGACTATAATTTAGTGGCTTACTCCTATTGCCTTTCTTGAAATTGCTGTGGCATGTGCAACTTTCATCCTTTGGGTACGAATCTTTCGTAGAGTGAGTTGCTGAGTATGGTTGTTAAGTATGGAGCTACTACATGAGCATATAGTGGAAGGAACACGACTGCAATACAATGTGGAGCGGAAGACTAGCTCTTATTAAGTGATTTAAGTTGCTTCACTGCTCCAAGGACGTCTACTTGTGAGTTACGCACGTTGACAACTGTTCTCGATACGAATTTTGGAATATTTATTTCGTCAACTTTGGTGGACGAATTTCTGAAGGCCGTGTTTAGTAACACTGTTTTAGTATCACTGTCTTCCAAAGTATTTCCATTCCTAACGCGTAGAGAACGCATTGATTTAGCATCGTCGCTAGCATACTTTACATACGATCAGAAACTCTTTTAATTTACCAACAGGTTTCGAGACAAAGGTTCGTTATGGGAAATGTTATAAGCATTTCGCATTTAAGCACGCGCCAAATTTCGAGCTTCTGTACAAGATGGTCAATCTTCGGAATTTTGCGTTCGTTTGACTTTGACATCCTTTTCTCGATGCTTCTGAAAAAGTGAATCTGACCTGTTTTGCCAGCTCCGTCTTTTGTTGATTTATTTCATATAAAACTTTCAATTTGTGTCGATACTATTCCTTTAACTTCAAGCCACATCTGTTCTACACTTAGATTGGTAATTTGGAAAGAGTTGAGATTGTCTGTCAGGGAGGCGACAAGCGAAATTTTATCTGCTTTTTGAATAGACGTATTTTTTGTATATTTTTTTGTGGAACTGGGGGTTACATTATTCAGTTTCGCTATGAGAACCCTTTGTTCACTAAACCCTGTATCCATTTTGTTGCTCGTTATTAGCTCAGGATAATTTTTGCTAAGGGTTCAATTGTGTTTTCACCACTGTTTACTATTCGAGTGAGCTTATGAACCAACTGCTCGGGATAACTATGAGAGAAGTCATTTATCACAATTTTCGGGTGAGGTTTTATGCGTATCTCCGCATTTAAACATGGATTTTCGCTTCGAGAAACAGATGGCCAAATGTTTAACGCCTTTTCTAGCCTTCCAGAATAGCACATCCAAAGATGCCACGAGTTCTACCGAGAAGCTCCACATTCGCCCTAAGCAGATTAATCTGTCACTAATCTAGCCATTCACACAAAGTCCGTGGGCCATCGACACTAGTTCAAGCTCAACGACTAGATGTTTGCAGTGGTGTCCATCAGAGGCAATCGCCTGGATCATCTCCTTCTGGGCCGCACCAACTCGCTAAGCGCTCAGCGGGCAGTGCGGCACTATGGTTTAGAATTTTTTCACACTGTTGCATCCTTGAGCACCCGGTTCGCGATGTACGACTAGTGGTTACAGAGGTCAAGGATCACTCTTTATTAATAATTATAGCACAGAGTAATATCTACAGTTGCAGTTACATTTTCAGCAAGTACGCCAAGTCCTTTCATCCATACCTGAATTTTTCATCATTACTAACTTTTCTACAGGAGCGTGTATACAATGTAAATGGCATATTACTATATACATAACTAGGTCTACTTTGCGTCTTCGGAAAGATACCACAATGCCAGATCTTGTAGGCGATGACATCTCGGTCGGCGAAAGATTCAAGTCCAGGGAAGGAAACGTTTTCACAGCGAACAATGGCTAGTGTAAACCAACCACTACCAGAATAAGGCTAGGACACACAAACGTATCAGTCAGTTCCATCATCACAGGAGACCCAGTCTCTCCAACGACGATTCTGCCACGACTTCATTTTCAGAGGAGCCCCTCTGCACTGTGACTCTGGACAGCAGCGGCAACAACATCTGCAGGAGCAGCAGCTTCCATCGACTGTGCCACCATAGCTCCAACTACAGGGGTACGCCACGTTGGGCGATCCTATACTCACGGATGTCGACTGTGATGGACTCAGGATGCCTCCTCCAGTTTACACACACGTCTCACCAAAACTCCCAGTCGTCGAGATGGTTCAACCATCTCACTCTTACGAGGGTGTTGGGGGAGGGAATGCTTTACCTTGCAATTGCAGCTACTCCTCAACAGAGCCACGGCCAGTAGTTTGCCAGGCTACAGATGTACCAACGGCACTACACCACGGAAAGGCATGGTCAAACGTGAATGAACACATCGACTGGCACGTTTATAAGCTAGCTTATGGATGGATCCACTGACATTCACAGCGCCATCATCACAACACGTGGCAAACATGTGGCCTCAGCCCCGCTACAGTGGAGGTCTATTTCGCTTGCGCTCGTAAAATATCTCTCAGCAGGAGGAGCAAGTAACCATCTGCCAGGCTTGCATTTAGTAGACTATGACGCACCAAGCCCTTCAGTTCAAACTTAGGTGCCGACTCCAGATGATCAATCCAAAAGCATCGCTACGAGCAGCCCAACAATCGAGGTGGTGCCCATAGCTTCCGTATTACCACTGTCTCATTTGTCACTGTTATTCAGGGAAGTAGACATATCGATTGGACTGAAAATCTGTCTGAATGTTTATGCGCTGCATAACTTTATCTACAGATTTTACTTCTTCATAGTGTAGTATTAGAACAGAGACTTTTCTGTTTCTTTCTGGAACTTATTCTGTAATTATTTACTTTTGAGTTATTCAGACTTGCATCCTCAGGTAACAGCAGTTATATGTCTTAGGATAAGTTCGATGTTGTGATAAATGTGTTGATTGTACATTACCAGCAGTGAATCTTAATTAAAGTTTGTGTTTCCTCTTTGTTTACGACTTAAAGTGCTTCTGAGGCTATCAAACATATTTTGTAATGACCTTTGCAGCCCCATTCTTTGTTCTAATAATTTTGCATTTACACTTGTAAATTGCATCACTTTACCTCGTTTCACAAGCGAGTCAACAACACCGACTACATAACGATTTCACAATATGAATGTTAAAATAATAGCCCTCTATTCTCCACTTAGTCGAATCAGAACCATTCTATCATGTTACTAGCATGTTCTACAGATCATCGCAAATTCACCAGTTCCCCTGCGGTTATGGATTCTACAGACATTCCTTACTACATAAAGTGCTTACTGCATATTTATAAAATTTAGTCATGAAACTGTACATCCAACGTTAACAAATAAGTAACAGTTCTACATCTACATCTACATCCATACTTCGCAAGCCACCTGACGGTGTGTGGCGGAGGGTACCCTTAGTACCTCTATCGGTTCTCCCTTCTATTCCAGTCTCGTATTGTTCGTGGAAAGAAGGATTGTCGGTATGCTTCTGTGTGGGCTCTAATCTCTCTGATTTTATCCTCATGGTCTCTTCGCGAGATATACGTAGGAGGGAGCAATATACTGCTTGACTCTTCGGTGAAGGTATGTTCTCGAAACTTCAAGAAAAGCCTGTACCGAGCTACTAAGCGTCTCTCCTGCAGAGTCTTCCACTGGAGTTTATCTATCATCTCCGTAACGTTTTCACGATTACTAAATGATCCTCTAACGAAATGCGCTGCTCTCCGTTGGATTTTCTCTATATCTTCTATCAACCCTATCTGGTACGGATCCCACACTGCTGAGCAGTATTCAAGCAGTGGGCGAACAGGCGTACTGTAACCAACTTCCTTTGTTTTCGGATTGCATTTCCTTAGGATTCTTCCAATGAATCTCAGTCTGGCATCTACTTTACCGACGATCAACTTTATATGATCATTCAATTTTAAATCACTCCTAAGCTGTACTCCCAGATAATTTATGGAATTAACTGCTTCCCGTTGCTGTCCTGCTATTTTGTAGCTAATTGATAAGGGAACTATCTTTCTATGTATTCGCAGCACATTACACGTGTCTACATTGAGATTCAATTGCCATTCCCTCCATCATGCGTCAATTCGCTGCAGATCCTCCTGCATTTCAGTACAATTTTCCATTGTTACAAGCTCTCGATACACCACAGCATCATACGTAAAAAGCCTCAGTGAACTTCCGATGTCATCCACAAGGTCATTTATGTATATTGTGAATAGCAACGGTCCTATGACACTCCCCTGCGGCACACCTGAAATCACTCTTACTTCGGAAGACTTCTCTCCATTGAGAATGACATGCTGCGTTCTGTTGTCTAGGAACTCTTCAATCCTATCACACAATTGGTCTGATAGTCCATATGCTCTTACTTTGTTCATTAAACGACTGTGGGGAACTGTATCGAACGCCTTGCGGAAGTCAAGAAACACGGAATCTATCTGTGACCCCGTGTCTATGGCCCTCTGAGTCTCGTGGACGAACAGCGCGAGTTGAGGAATAGACATCAAATTATTTGTGACAGCATCAGCCTAATAGTTTGTCATCTCCGTTTCTTTAAATTTTGACTTAGGCGAATCAGCGTGGCATCTAAACGACAAGACAAGACAGATAATGATGATGAATGTCAGGTTCCGAACCATCATGAACATACACAGATTTTTAAATTTTCAAAGAATCCACATATTTATCGACAGCATATCACGCATAAACTGTAATTTTGCAGATGCTGATCCACAGCCAGAGTTAATCTGTTGGATGAGAATATGCTTCCAGAGCAGCTTGTATTCTATACCTGTATTCACACCCTGCAATCAGCTAACGTCCAACTCCCTGTTCAGTATCATCACAAAAAGTAGCCATGGAAAACGCAGTCATTTTTATAACTGGGAGACATTTGAAGTAACATTAGAATCTAGGTGACACTCCGGTTGCTCAGAAAATAGGAGCTAAACCCCGCTTTTGATCAGTAAGAGCTTTAGGGATGAGAAGAATAAAGTGAAATCAGAGCGATACACAGTCTACGAGGGTTGCCCAGAATGTAACGCACAACATTGTTTTCGTCCAACAATTCTTTATTGAACATAATGAGAATTACACACACGTAAAATAATTTGTTTTCTCTACACACTCTATTTTTCCATGTAATCTCCATCCAGTCCTATGGCCTTCCTGCAGCACGAAACAAGGGCGTGTATGCCCTGTGGGTACTAGTCCTTGTCCTGGTTGTGGAGCCAGTGCTTCACTGTGTGAATCGCCTCCTCATCGTCCTAGAAATGCCACGAATGGCATCCTTTAATGGTCCATCCAAGTGTAAGTCCAAGAGGTCTAGCTCATGTGTGTCAGGTGTGAGAGCCGTGGATTGTCTCGCCGAACGCTGCAAATCCTGGAGTTCCGCCGAATAGTCTTCTGCTTATTTCACCCTCCGTTTCCCGCGACTAACTATACTTCTGTCGACGGCAGATGCTCCATAGACTTTGCACAAGCCTTTGTGAATATTCCCCACAGGTTCTTTCTCTGCAGTGAGAAATTCAATGACGGTACGTTGCTTGTAACGTACACCTACAGACGCCATTTTGAAACTGTCCTGCAGCTACGCTATCTGTCGGATGTGATGGAAACTTGGTGTGCTCACATGGAGATTTCAAATAATACACACGTAACGTTTCGCATTCGTAGCTTGTTTTCGGCTGCGAAAATCATGCGGTGCATTAGTTTCTTCCAACCCGCTTACAACGAGATGAGATGTATCAAACAGCTCGATTATCATTAAAAAATCAGTTGTGTTTAAACTTGTTTTGAATGACGGGAGTATCAACATATATCAGAACATGGGTGTAATAAAAGCTAAAGATACTGTGGTTATAATTGATCCGAGCAAACAATGAACTTCAACTTGATTCTTCGGATTCGCAAAACACAATAATAAATTAGCTGCACTGTTGTGAGGCTCATCCCACATTCTTCTGAAATTAATGTAAAACATCTTATGATTGGTTCCTTTCTACAGGACGGTGAATGTAAATATCGATTTACACTGATATATGAGACTCTATGTTCCATAAATTGTGATGATTATGGTGATGATGATATTAACAATCATTAGAAACGTCACATGCATGAAATAGTACACCTAACAACTTCCTGAATGCACTGTCTTCATAAATAACCAAATACGCGATTCTGATATTGTGGAATCCTCTGTCTGTTTCACTGGGAGGAGGCTGCTTGAAAATTATTATTGAACAATAGTATCAGTACTGTTTTACATGACAAAGATGATCTAACCATTTGTAACAAACAAAACTGCGATATTACTCTTCTTTCAAACTATATAAGTGATTTAACGTTTTGTTATAAACGTAGAGCAGAACATACACACACGTATGTAATTTACAAGTTCTCATAATTTTATTTAAAGTTTTAAATTTTTATCAGTATTTTTTTATGTGCTTATTTCAGTGAGTGTTCAGAATTGCCGAAAGATTTCTGTAACATCATTAATTAGCTTCTTATGTTCTTGTCTTCACGTGGTACTGAAATGTTAACACCTTAGTGTGCTTCTTAGTCGGTGATAGAAATAAAATGCCATTACGTTTCTTCATCTTCTTGTAGTGAGTAAGTCTTTCGGGAGTATCTAGTAATATTATTTCTATTAGTATTTAAAAACATTGACGTCTTGGTTAGCCTTACTGATGTGAATACACACGATCTGTTCAAATACATTTTGATTTATTCTTTATGTAATACACCTTTGTGTAATATATTAAGATTTTACAGCATTCATCTGGCTCCAATCAGTGTCGTAACAAGTGTACTGTTAAAATAATTAGTAACTGTCATACTCACCGAACTTCATCAAACGTGAAAGACTAAGTTTAATATAACTATACAACACAATGCTCTCCTCTTCCCTTTCTGTGTCCTCAGTTGAGTATCAGATTCACATTCTTAAGAAACGTGGTCATCATATGATGTCAGTCGGCGGTTACGTTATGCAATACTATCGCCTCAAATCCTGAACTTTACCTCTGCTGACCGCTGTAATGTTCATTCACAGTAACAGGCGCAATAGAATTGAATGTGAGTAACCGGCATGAATTCAGCACCGATTTATATTCTAGTTCCTCTTGTTGGCACTGAATTACGTAAAAGTCTGCATAAGTCTTCCAACCATTACGCAAGACTTATATAGTATTTTCTACCAACAGGTATTTCACTCCATTGCAAGGTGCTGGATTCGAAAACCAGCAGCCTCCAAACCGACGCCTGTCAATGGGATGCAGTGAGACAATTACGCCCACAAGACTGAGGCTAACCGCAGGTTGTATACTAGACGAAGAGTGACAGGTGCTGGCCTCTAGGGATACAGAGACGCTGCATCGTAAAGTGGCAGGCTCTTTCATTATTCACTCAACATGAGCTGGCACACTACGGATGTGGGCTGTGGTGGTGGCCCAGACAGGCAATGAGGCGTCAACCTTCATCAAACCCATGACTCTTCTCTTTTCTTTAATTTTTTATTTACGTTTCAATATGTGACGTGAGTCTCCTCTCAGCGTTATCTTGATTGGTGTGATGAATATAAAACCTAAATAACTAAAACAGTTTTATAAAATATAATTCTTTTTCGGCGTCGGTCACGTTTACATTTCCCAGTATTCAACGGCAGGACCTGTTTCGGCAGCATTCTTTCATCGTAAGGCAACCAATTCTTATTTCTACATTACAGATTGCCGTGGAGTACTAAAATTTTTTGATGCGTTTGCCAAAGTGGTTAACTTCCGAAAATAGCCTCATTGTCTCACCGAGAAAAAATATTTTTGCACTTCACAACAATCTTTAATTAACCTCTCTGGCACACCCAGCAATTACTTTTTTTGGCACTTCACAGAAGTCTGTAATTAATCTCATTGGCACACGAAAATGAAAGCGCTCTTTGGAAATGTGAGCATCCTGTGATTAACAAAATATGTTCAAATGTGTGTGAAATCTTATGGGACTTAACTGCTAAGGTCATCAGTCCCTAAACTTACACACTACTTAACCAAAATTATACTAAGGGCAAACACACCCACCCATGCCCGAGGGAGGACTCGAGCCTCCGCCGGGATCAGCCGCACAGTCCCTAACTTGAGCGCCTAAGACCGCTCGGCTAATCCCGCGCGGTGTGATTAACAGTTGATGTTCAGTAAGTAGTTACGCACCAGACGATGACAGGATCCTGCTAAAAATTTATGATAAAACAGAAGTGACTGAAGACAGGAGAGTGATTTATAATATAGGGTTAGTAATATGTCCATAGACCTCGAACACTTCGATGTAACTTTCAGCAATATGAAGCTAGAATCAGATGTCTCACATGTATGGACTTATTTCCAACATGCTTTTCTTACCACAAAACTGTTTTCTTGAATTAAATAAAAATCTAATAGATGACAATGCATTCTATTACGTGGCAGGAGGTCTCTATCCTAGAATGTCTGTTGGCTCCTCATTTGCTGAACAGTCTACACTCCTGGAAATGGAAAAAAGAACACATTGACACCGGTGTGTCAGACCCACCATACTTGCTCCGGACACTGCGAGAGGGCTGTACAAGCAATGATCACACGCACGGCACAGCGGACACACCAGGAACCGCGGTGTTGGCCGTCGAATGGCGCTAGCTGCACAGCATTTGTGCACCGCCGCCGTCAGTGTCAGCCAGTTTGCCGTGGCATACGGAGCTCCATCGCAGTCTTTAACACTGGTAGCATGCCGCGACAGCGTGGACGTGAACCGTATGTGCAGTTGACGGACTTTGAGCGAGGGCGTATAGTGGGCATGCGGGAGGCCGGGTGGACGTACCGCCGAATTGCTCAACACGTGGGGCGTGAGGTCTCCACAGTACATCGATGTTGTCGCCAGTGGTCGGCGGAAGGTGCACGTGCCCGTCGAGCTGGGACCGGACCGCAGCGACGCACTGATGCACGCCAAGACCGTAGGATCCTACGCAGTGCCGTAGGGGACCGCACCGCCACTTCCCAGCAAATTAGGGACACTGTTGCTCCTGGGGTATCGGCGAGGGCCATTCGCAACCGTCTCCATGAAGCTGGGATACGGTCCCGCACACCGTTAGGCCGTCTTCCGCTCACGCCCCAACATCGTGCAGCCCGCCTCCAGTGGTGTCGCGACAGGCGTGAATGGAGGGACGAATGGAGACGTGTCGTCTTCAGCGATGAGAGTCGCTTCTGCCTTGGTGCCAATGATGGTCGTATGCGTGTTTGGCGCCGTGCAGGTGAGCGCCACAATCAGGACTGCATACGACCGAGGCACACAGGGCCAACACCCGGCATCATGGTGTGGGGAGCGATCTCCTACACTGGCCGTACACCACTGGTGATCGTCGAGGGGACACTGAATAGTGCACGGTACATCCAAACCGTCATCGAACCCATCGTTCTAACATTCCTAGATTGGCAAGGGAACTTGCTGTTCCAACAGGACAATGCACATCCGCATGTATCCCGTGCCACCCAACGTGCTCTAGAAGGTGTAAGTCAACTACCCTGGCCAGCAAGATCTCCGGATCTGTCCCCCATTGAGCATGTTTGGGACTGGATGAAGCGTCGTCTCACGCGGTCTGCACGTCCAGCACGAACGCTGGTCCAACTGAGGCGCCAGGTGGAAATGGCATGGCAAGCCGTTCCACAGGACTACATCCAGCATCTCTACGATCGTCTCCATGGGAGAATATCAGCCTGCATTGCTGCGAAAGGTGGATATACACTGTACTAGTGCCGACATTGTGCATGCTCTGTTGCCTGTGTCTATGTGCCTGTGGTTCTGTCAGTGTGATCATGTGATGTATCTGACCCCAGGAATGTGTCAATAAAGTTTCCCCTTCCTGGGACAATGAATTCACGGTGTTCTTATTTCAATTTCCAGGAGTGTATATTGAGATATAGTTGGAATCTCAAAAATGTAAAAATGCTTAACTGATACGCGTCAATGGATGCATAGAAAACTTCCATAATATGAACCCAACAAGTGAGATATAGCTGTCGGAGCTTACATATCAAACGGCCACGCGTCAACGATGCAATATTAGGCGAAATGAAACATATCAGTAGCTGGCTAAATGGGGGCATACCGACTAGTAATACTGCAAATTATCCATCAAAGCAACCATCTAACCATTGTTACATTGAGAAACAGTAATGTCTTAGAAAAGGATGAAATTAATGAAACTGTTTCAAAAATCAGTGGATGAGAGGTGTTGAGGTAAAAGCAGAAAATTTTCTGTAATGACTGTATTAACTATATTTTGTTCTCACATACACACCAAAGATGCTGGCCCACCGTGCTATTGTTTCGCGTCATGCATTTTACCTGTGAATAAAAAAAAAGGTGTTGAATTTTATTTGATGTTTTCCATTATCCGTATACAGACTTGTATTCAGTGAAAATCTCAGACTTTATTTTCAGTACTTTTGCAGATGTTATACTTAATGCAAAAACCATGACAACTTTTCTGGTAGCACAAAAACGAACCTAGAGATTGTAATTTATTCACTTATGTTCTCAAATGAAACTACAACCAAAACGATTCAATTCATATAAAACGTTTTTCTAGCATTTTCTTTGCTTTCGTTACAATAGCTTAATAAAGTAATAATAAGCACTTTTAAAATTATTATTTTACTACGTTTTGTTGTGTAAGGAGTGAGAGAGTGTATGGAGGCCATACGTAAAGTGTGGATGTTTTATTTTATTAAGAATCTGTGTAAACATGTGCGCGGGAGAATTCTTGTGCAATCATGAATAGCCACGCGGGGTAGCCGTGTGGTCTGGGGCGCCTGGTCATGGTTCGTACGGCTCCTCCCGTCTGAGGTTCGATTACTCCCTCGGGCATTGGTGTGTGTGTGTTGTCGTTAGCATAACTTAGTTTAAATTAGATGAAGTAGTGTGTAAGCCTAAGAACCGACGACCTCAGCAATTTAGTCCCACAGGAACTTACCACGACCACCAATCATGAATCATGTGGCGTATGTGATGTGCGTGCATTGTGCTCCGTATAAAAGCAGACAGATGACATGTTCGGTGTTAAATCAATTAGTATTTCATTTCTCGGGATAATTCACACTTAGTTTTGTATACATAAAATTTGTTTTCGTGGATTCAGAATTTCCTTTATAAATATCTCTCTGTAATTGTATTGAATAACCACAAGTGTTTAAGGCAATGAACCATTCTCATTAGCTGTCCAAATCATCAGGCAATACGAATTAAGCATTTCCCGCTCATTTGTAGTTCTTTGTGCTACATTCCGTACGTCTAGGAGTCGATCGGGAACCGCTGATTGATTGATTGATTGCATGAGTGATTGATTGACTGATGGTGACTATGGGACTAAACAGTGAGGTCGTCAGTCCCGTAATTCAGACGTTACGGGCGTAAGACAGAGGTGTCCGCGAAACTGGGGAACCGCCTTACCGTGCAGGACTTGTCGAACTGCGACACACGAATTTTGCCTGAGATGAAGTAAATTTTACGTTCCGTCGGTTCTTTTATCGGAATTCTGAAGCGACTGTAGTTTTTAACATTTTGAGCATTGCATTCTTTTGTCAAACTACTTTATGATTCAGCACATTTGTCCGTGGGGTGAAATGGTGTGCTCAAAGGAGTAACAGCAAAAGCATAATGTACAGTTCAAACAAATAGAGCACTTTATTTAATAAAACTTGCAGCAAAATGTGGCAATATTTTAAACCATTGCAGATTAGTGATCCAGTGAGAATACAGAGACGACTTATTGCCAGAAAATCATATTACAGTTCTTTGGATTATTTATCACAAATGGTAGAAGCTACTATTTGAAATTCTAAATTATTTACCCCCGTTAAGGTAATGAATTTAACAAATGTAAAAGCAAACAAAATTCAAAATCTTATAAACTTTGGTTAAATCAGTTGCTAGCTGCATCAACACATGAAAAGGTCAGCTCTTAAAAAACGACTGAATGAAGTAGCCTTGTACTTATATTGATGAGAAAATTTAACAACACCAACTGAGATACGCCAATAATAGAATGATTAAGCAAATTGGTTCGTTGGCCAAGGCTCCGTATGAATCATCAGTTTGTTGCTACAGGAAGGAAGCCAACACCACTTCCAGGGAAGCAACGGCCGGGCCGCGGGGCGATAAAAATTGACAACCGGCCACACCAGAAAGAGATCTTACGAAATCTTCAAAAAACTAAAACTGAAGTTAGAATACACTATTACAAACCAAGTAACACACAAAGGAATATTAAAATTAGTACAGGATCCAAAGAGCAGCGTGATAGCCAGATGGGCAGGCCCAAGTGACAATGTCTAATCCTACCAAAGGCCTGTTAAAGTTTGTCAGTAGTCACAATGAAACTGACGTAAATAATCATAAAAACTTCAAGGGATCATTTCATAACATACCAGGCAGTGACGAGATTAAATAAGAGGCCTAATTACTCCGAGAGTTACCTCAAAAATTATTATACTTACAGCTCGTGCGGATTTTTAGGCAACAGTTACTACAAATTAGTAATTAGAATAATTCGGCCTGCAGCGAATGGCCGTCGGCTACAGGTAAACAGTAGACCTCTGGAAGTCCAACTTAACATCATGCTCATACTCACGCCGTAATTTACTGACAACCGTAAGCTCATTATATAACAAACGGCCTCAAAGCGTAATCAGTATGCTTACTTTTTAAATTTCCAGTTTCTTAAAAATAGCCTACAATAAGGCGGCAGCTACGGTGTGTATAACAATACCAGTTAAACAAGATTGGTTCAAATGGCTCTGAGCACTATGGGACTCAACTGCTGAGGTAATTAGTCCCCTAGAACTTAGAACTTATTAAACCTAACTAACCTAAGGACATCACAAACATCCATGCCCGAGGCAGGATTCGAACCTGCGACCGTAGTGCTCGTGCGGTTCCAGACTGCAGCGCCCTTAACCGCACGCCAGTTAAACAAGCAGAATAGCAATTTGAACTCACAATTTCACTCGGGCATAGTAGAATTTCAAATAGGCACAGACTTTGACCTATCCTGGTTCAAAAATGGTTCAAATGGCTCTGAGCACTATGGGACTCAACTGCTGTGGTCATAAGTCCCCTAGAACTTAGAACTACTTAAACCTAACTAACCTAAGGACAGCACACAACACTCAGCCATCACGAGGCAGAGAAAATCCCTGACCCCGCCGGGAATCGAACCCGGGAACCCGGGCGTGGGAAGCGAGACCTATCCTGGTTGGACGCCTTGAGGCTGAACGCACAATAACTGCGCACAATTTAACGACCGCAAGGTTCATATTAAAGTTCAAAATTTTAATTCAGTGAGCCAAGGTTTCGGCAGCATCCTCATAACGAGGCACCAACAGTCCATAGTGTAGTCAGAAATTGCTCTCCAGTCTTTTTTTTCTTTTTTTCGCACGGCAGGAACCAGCCGCTCGCATGTGGCATCTGGCATCTGATGGCCGCAAATCCACGTTTCAGGTTGTCGCTTATAAGCATGCTTTCCGAGATATAGCCTGGCAGGCCCAAGTAGCGGAGGCGGCTCAGTCACCGTCGAGTTCCTTGCATACAGCTCGGCTGGCCGTCCAAATCGACCTGCCTCTCGCAACACGGTCAAAGCTTTGCCAACTAACAGAACAGCGCTCTGCGCCACGTCTTTTACGCCTTGGTCCTTCCCCATAGCCTTTACTGCTTGGAGACCAACTTCCAGCTGCCGAGGCCTCGAGTCCCGCAGTGGAATCGCGCTCGAGGAGAGATGTCCAATCAGCGGCTCAACGGACAATCGAGAGATCGAAGCAAGCCCAACTGCTCAGTGAAAATTAGAGAATTTGAGTAGGTAGTCTGGGATTTATTTATGTGTGAATTTTACTTCGTACTTATAAACTCCATGTGGGGACCACTGAACGATATGATGTGGCAATTCACGAACAACTGTCGGTCAGTCACTGTATAGGGTCTGAAAATCATGTGGTCCTATTGGTGAACTTCTGGCGGCTTTTGCATGAAATCTGTAGCAAAAACAGTACCCATATTGCACCAGTAGTAGTTTCGGCAATTAATACGGGCATGATAATCATTTAACACTTCTTCAGCAGCCAGTAAGGTATACTATTCAGAATCCCGCAGGCCCGAAATTTTTACAAGATTACAGGTAAAGCCTACAGTTTTGAACTATGCAGTCTTTGTTCGGCAGCTATTTAGTCAGTGTTTTTTTTTCAAAGATTTTACCAACAAAAAAAATTACGCAAATAGCTCTAAGCACTACGGGACTTTACATCTGAGTTTATCAGTCCCCTAGACTTAGAACTACTTAAGCCTAAATAACCTAAGGACATCACACACATCCATGCCCGAGGCGGGATTCGAACCTGCCACCGTAGCAGCAGCGTGGTTCCGGGCTGAAGCGCCTAGAACCGCTCGGCCACAAGGGCCGGCAATTTTTTTCAACTGAGTTAGAATTTACCAACACAGAGTGAACGAGGCAGCATCTAGAAGCTTACCGAGGTATATGGACTGAACTGTTACATGTTCGAAAAACGAACGAACCCTGTAGAAACTCGTCGATTCCTTGTTTTCAATGGCCAGCTGCACTATTCAGTAAGGTGCCAGCCTCTTACGGTGACACTGTATACTAGCAGTAAGGTGGATATGATGTTCGCATGCTGTGTGTGTGTGTAGATGCAGGGGAGTTGGCTGCAGCTCGCCAATATCTGAAGACATTTTTGTTCGCGGACTGCCATTCTAACGCTTTTGCCTCGAAGTGTAGAGTAGTGGATGATCTGTTACGTTGGATAGGACACCTCAGGTGTCGCTTGTTTCTCGCACGAGCTCTGCTGTTTGAACAGCTTGTAGCAAACCTGATGCCGGAGATCTGCCCTCACTACAGAGGGAGTGGTGAGTAGTAATGCATGGAAAGTCAATGTGGAGGCTGGGCATCTGGTGGCTGGACAGGTGGCCTATCCTTCATCAAGGTCTGAGCAGGCAGAATGGAGGAGGGGTTTGCTAGTCATTGTGGGCACCTACGCTTGGCACGTTATGGAACTACTTTGGGAAACAGCGTCTAGGGCTGGAAAGAAGTCCTGAAGCACTCAGTGTGACTGCCGGTGCGACTTACCTGAGATGTGGACCAGACCCCGCCTGTCACCAGAACTAAGCCACATCCGAACAATCTTCGTCGAAAATGGCTACAGTCATCAACAGGTATCACGGGCTATTTCTGGTGGGATACGTAGGTGAAACACAGTCGAAGAAATCAGCAAGAAACATGGTTTTTGCCTTTCTGTGGCACAAGGCCAGGAAAGATTAGCCGGTTCCTGAAGATTTTATCACTGTTCAGGTCCCCAGCTCATGAGGCCTGTGAAGGACGATCTACGCGTTAGGATGCCTGGAGTGCACGAGATACCATGCAGCGTGGCTGCTATTAAGTCCACCAAAGAGTACGCACTGTGAACTAACGCTGGGCGGAACACGGAAGGTGCTTACGACTACACTATTGTGAAAACTCAGCCATGGCAGAAGATGCTTCAGCAAATCAACAAAAAATGCTATTCGACGAACTATTTGTCATTATGAGGACGACGAGATTTTGGGATAGCGTTGTAAAGGAAGGTACAGAATACTGAAAATACAATCAATAAGGACGGCGGTTTGCACCCCAGCAGAAGCTACACCGATAATAGCGAGGTTGAAGTGGGATTATCGGACGCGGGATGAAGACACTATCTATTACGATATTGTAGCGCCTGTGTTATTTTGATCAAGATGCAAAGCTCCTTTGGACATGCATGCATTTTCGAAGAAACTTTAAATTGTAATCAGAATAACAAAGACACTGCAATATCGCATTTCTCAACGAATACCGTGCCGGGCAAGTGATTTTCGAAGTATACTGTCTGACCTGTACGGGAATATACATAATGGATGTACGAGTCCAGGACGTAGAGGCATGGCTGACGACGTACAGAAGTTTTGGTCTGGCCCTGAGTCGTGCATGGATAGGCAAATGATAAGGCGAGCGCTCGCAATAAGCGGGAAATCCGGGTTCGAGTCTCAGTCCGGCACAAATTTTCACTGTCGTCACTCTATCCTACACCTGATGGTAGTTCTTATTCGCAGTTGCGAACTCATGTGATGTAATAGCATACTAGGCGAGGAAGACAGTCCAGTCACATCACAACCGATATATAGCGCCACTGTATAACGGAGAGGACACGGCCGTCACTTGCCACTTGACAGTGTCGTAGCAAGATTGAATATTGTAATATCCAAATCATCGAAAAACAAGGGAAAATACACATACTCAAAAAAGCAGATAAAAATTCACTTGACGCCTTCCTAAGAGACAATCTCCACTCATTCTCAATTAATAATATAAGTGTACACTAGATGTGGCTTAAATACAAAGAAATAGTATCGGCAGCAATGGAGAGATATGAAGAGATTAATACCAAATCAATTAATAAACGACGGAGCTGGTCCTCCTTGGTACACAAAACGGGTTAGAACACTGTTGCAGAAACAACGAAACAAACGTGCCAAATTTAAACAGACGCAAAATCCCCAAGATTGGCGATCTTCTACAGAAGCTCGAAATTTAGCGCGGATTTCAGTGCGAGATGCCTATAACAGTTTCCACAACGAAACTTTGTCTCGAAACCTGGCAGATTGGTTCAAATCGCTCTGAGCACTATGGGACTTAACATCTATGGTCATCAGTCAAACCTGGCAGAAATTCCAAAGAGATTCTGGTCGTATGTGAAGTGTGTTAGCGGCAGGAAACAATCAATGCCTTCTCTGCGCGATAACAGTGGAGATACTATCGAAGACAGTGCTGCCATAGCAGAGTTACTAAACAAAGCCTTCCGAAATGCCTTCACAAAAGAAGACGAAGTACATATTCCAGAATTCGAATCGAGAACAGCTGCCAACATGAGTAACGTAGAAGTAAATATCCTCTGAGTAGTGAAACAACTTATATCACTTAATAAAAGCAAGTCTTCTGGTACAGACTGTATACCAATTAGATAACTTTCGGAGTATGGTGATGCATTAGCTCCGTACTTAACAAGCATATACAACCGTTCCCTTGGCTAATGATCTGTACCCAAAGACTGGAAAATCACACAGGTCACACCAATATTCAAGAAAAATGGTAGGAGTAATCCACTAAATTACAGGCCCATATCGTTAACGTCGATATGCAGCAGGATTTTAGAACATATATTTTGTTCGAACGTCTACGAAAACGGTCTGTTGACACACAGCCAACGTAGGTTTAGAAAACATCATTCCTGTGAAACACAACCAGCTCTTTATTCACATGAAGTGTTGGGTGCTATTGATAAGGGATTTTTGATCTGTACCACACAAGCGGCTCGTAGTGAAATTGTGTGCTTATGGAATATTGTCTCAGTTATGTGACTGGATTTATGATTTCATGTCAGAGAGGTCACAGTTCGTAGTAACTGACGGAAAGGCTTCTAGTAAAACAGAAGTCATTTCTGGCGTTCCACAAGGTAGTGTTATAGGCCCTTTGCTGTTCCTTATCTATATAAAGGATTTGGAAGACAATCTGAACATCCGTCTTAGGTTGTTTGCAGATGACGCTGTCGTTTATCGACTAATAAAGTCATCAGAAGATGAAAACAAATTGCAAAAAGATTTAGAAAAGGTATCTGAACGGTGCGAAAATAGGCAGTTGACCATAAATAAGGAATCCGTTAAACATCGGTTACTCGATACATCAGTCAAATCTAAAGGCCGTAAATTCAACTACATACCTAGTAATTACAAATACGAACAACTTAAATTGGAAGGCACACATAGAAACTCTTGTGGTGAAGGCTAACCAAAGACTGTGTTTTATTGGCAGGACACTTGGAAAATGTTACTGATCAACTAAAGAGACCTACACTACGCCCTTCCGGCCTCTTTTGGAATACTCCTGCGTGGTGTGGGAACCTTACCAGATGTGATTGACGGAGTACATCGAAAAAGTTGAAAGAATGCAGCACGTTTTGTATTATCGCGAAATATGGGGGAGTGTGTCTTAGAAATGATACAGGATTTGGGCTGGACATCATTAAAAGAAAGGCGTTTTTCGTTGCGAAGGAATCTTCTCATGAAATTCCAGTCACCAACCTTCTCCTCCGAAAGCTAAAATATTTTGTTGACACCGGCCTACATAGGGAGGAACGATCACCACGATAAAATAAGGGAAATCAGAGCTCGTACGGAAAGATATCGGTGTTCTTTCTTTCCACGCGCTATACGAGATTGGAATAACAGAGAATTGTGAAGGGGGTTCGATGAACTCTCTGCCAGCCATTTGAATGTGACTTACAGTGTATCCATGCAGATGCAGACATAGACAGTGGCCGAGGAAAGCACGGTAGATAGCTCGTGGTGTATTAACCAATTGAAGCAGCAGTGTTCTTGAGAATATGTCATTGACTTCGTCAATTTATAGTCAGTATTACTAACTCACTTTGTCTTTATAGGCACTCTAATCATTTTAACACTTTTTGTTCGATTAAATTGGTTATTTCTTAGGTAAGTGTTTTAAAAAAGGTACTGGAAAAACCTGAACCGATGGTAGGGACGGGCTGATGGTCCTAAGCAACTCAGCTTAAATAAATAAGTAAAAAGCTACAATTCCTTACTTCTATTGATTTCAATAATGTACCGTACCTGCAGAAATCGTAGCACACGTATTTCAAAACGAATCTCCTGGTATCATCATACGCTAACTACAATAATTCTTAATATGGACAATCTAGTCGCTAATGTAACCGGCTGCACATGATCCTTCCACGGGCCACTTTCGATCTGTGTGATATCGTGTGTTACCTGAACCGGACAACCCAGTGCGCCATCTACGGAGACAACATGATCTCTTTGCTCTCATATTGCACAAAAAAGCAATATATCAGCCAGATACATTTCAGAGGGTGAGAGCACCCTTATAGCGTAGAGCAGGGCTTCACAACATATGTGCTCGCGGAGCGAGCTGTGAGCAGCAAGGCGCGAGCACGGAGCAGCGCGAGCACGCTACCCCCACTATCGGGCCAGAGCTGAGAGTGGGGAGAGTCACGTGGGGCACACAACAGCTGCCGCCAGTCAATGTAAATCCGCCGTCACCTGCAGGGATATCACTCACGAATTATTACTGTGACAAATGAAACAAATAAAGGAGAATGTACACGTGCCACATAATTTTATTAGCTTAGTGTATGCCTCTACATTCGTATTAATTTGTGAACTGTTACACAATAAAAGGTGTCACTGAAGTGTGGGATTCTCTGTTATCTTGTACTTTTTGCCCTTTACAATTGCGTCTATGTTCGGAGTAATAGTTCTTGTGCATCGTAGGCGCAGCGTGCAATTTAAATTTAGATCAGACAATGCTGTTCTCAGGCGCGTCTTGTTACATTTCATTGCAGAGTATAGTTATTCACAAACATACATGGAACCGAACATTGATATTATTGTAGCCGACAGTTTGTGCAAATGAGGAAATCTGTCCTAAGGGAGGTGTCTGTAAAATTCCAAAATGTTCTTCTTGTTCTGAAATTTGTCTCTGTATTCTCTGTCACACTGCTGGTCAACAATTTCTAGTTGCAGCTCAGGACGAATCTCTTCAATATTCGCTGAATATGGAGAGGAGAACAGATCATAATCACTGTCTAGTGCTGTCAGATCTTGAAAGCGTTGATCAAATTCTTCCTTAAGGGCAGCTAAACTATGTGAATAACGTTCACAGTCTTTGTGAACATCTTGCATGGATGATAATTTAGGAAAATGAGCTAGATTTCCTGTTTCCAGCTGACTCACCCAAAGTGTCAATTTCATTTTAAAAGCTCGTATTCGATCTATGAAATGAGTAATTAGCAGATCTTTACCTTGTAGTGAAATGTTCAAAGCATTCAGATGGCTTGTTAAATCTGCTACGAACGCGAGATCACATTTCCATGAAGGCTCCTTCAATTCAGGAACACACATGATATTTATTACCATGAACATATTTATCTCATCTAATAGGCAAAAATTCGATTTAATTATTCGCCACGACTAAGCCAGCGGACCTCGCTGTAATAAGGCATACTGGCTATCTACATCCTCAAGAAAGCTCTTAAACTGTGTTGTAGTCCATGCTTCCTTATATAACTGGTTGTACGAACAATAACACTCATCACATTTTTTAGAGTGATACTCTTCGCAGATAAGTTTTCCTGGTGGATCACACAATGAACGCTCCTTATTTCACTCGGCACGGTCAGTTTTTGCATTTTCTCCTTCAACAGCGCAACGAAACCTAATATTTTCCCTGTCATCGCTGGTGCACCGTCTGTAGACACTGAAACTAAAGAATTCCACGACAGTCCTATATTTTCAACACTTTCTTCAACACTACTTAAAATATCACCTCCGATTGTAGTGTTCTTCATAGCTACTACATCGAGGAGCTCCTTCCTCACCTGAAGATCTCTATTAAGACCTCTAATAAATATGGAAAGCTGCGATGTTCCAGTGATATCAACACTTTCCTCCAGAGCTAGAGAATACGCCATAAAATCTTTATAGATACTAGCAAGCTGGCTCTGGACGTCGTCTGGCATGTCCTGTATGCGACGCATAATGGTCATGTCAGATAATGGCACAATCCGAAACTGTTCAACTTGAGATGGATACAAATGTTCCGCTGCAACTACCAAACATCTTTTATTAAATCGCCATCAGTGAAGGGGCTCTGGGATTTTGCTAAAAACAAAGCAATTTTATAGCTCACTCTGAGAGCTGCCTCAGTTGATTTTTCTTCGTCATCCTGATCTTCTTCGGATAGCTTCCTTTTAAGCTTAATAACTTCCTGTGCACGATCTGGTCCATCACATTTTCCACTTCCGTAGTCTTTCGCGTGGTACGACATATAATGCCGCTGCAAATTAAATTTCCTAAAAGAATTCAGCGATTTGTGACATACTAAACATTTTGCAACACCATCTTTTTCTGTAAACAGATACAATTCCTCCCAATGGGGGTTGAACTGCGAAAGCATGGTTGGGGTTACACAACGGCGACGTGACATGATTCTCAACCAGCGAAGTGACTGTTAGAGCTGATCGTAGTACTTTAAACGTTACACAGTCGGCGCGAATTCAATAGGCACGCTACGGTCCTATTCATTCGTAGGCGCGCATTTCCCCTCCCTCCCCTCCCTCCCTACCCCGCGACCTTGCACCTGCTCGTGAGCACACGTGCCTGAGCAGACGCGAGTACTCGCGCTCAAAACCGGCCAGTTGTTAAGCCCTGGCGTAGAGTTTCGACATCGGTGTCCATACCCTGCAGCTTTCATAACTTTCCGGAATGAGAGCTCGGACTGCTTTCACCGATTTCCTGGAAAGCAGTCGGCGTCTTTCTTTCTTTCATGAGGGCCACAGAGACAGATCACCGTGGTGGAGCCTCGCCAGTTCGGGCAACAGGCGCCACGCCACGCGCCCATCCCTACTGCCAGCGCCGCAGGGACCCTGCCACATCTGTCCCTCTCTTTGGCTAATATGGCGGATAACTCAGCGGGGAGACGTCTGCAAAAGTCGCTTTTTTAAAAAAATGCGCTGTGTTTCGAGCTGTTCTCCTTTCAGCCAGTGGACTCAGTGAATTATTTACAACGACACTGCCGCTAATATCTAGACGGCTTTCATGCGAACGTAGCTGGGGTTAGACACATGAAACATCTCTCTTAATATCGCGTCAATTTTCCCCTTTTCATTTCGTAAGAAGCTTTGTCGTGAATTAGATTTAGCCTAGCACGTGGAGGGAACTTTTATCACAAATAACACTACAGTATCTCCGTGAAAGCAGCTTCCTGATGTTTCATGAAACCTGATGAGGACAGTCAGATGATGGCTGCCAACGTATAAGTTGTTCGTTTTCTCCCTTGAGATCACGGTAATTTCGCTTCGTGTTGCTCATCTCCCGGTTCCGTGAATAATTCGAGAGCAAGAACTTTCCTGGAGGAAACTTCCTTACGAATGCTTCGACAATTTTCTGCTATAATTTTGACACTCGATGTGTCTTTAGTTTCTGTCTGATTTTTCCCTCTGGTTGTCGAGAGTTCATGTGAGGATGTGAGGCGTCCGTCTTTGTGCAAGGAATGTGGAGAACCTCTACCGAAATTTTTCTCCGGAATATCCTACAGCACAGAACCACCCTTCAGTTACACTGCTGTAAAATCTTACACTACAGAAAGGTTAAAGGAAAATGACTTATTGTGGTCCTTAGCAGTGAATATAAAGTTCATACGGTGTATAAATTCCAAAACAATTAATATCAAGTCCCACACAAACGAATATTGTAATATCTTCTGAAATAACAGATAAAATCTTAATCTAAATAACTATAAATTTAATCCGCCACAGAGAATGGCTTAGAACATGAATAGACGACTTTAGCACGATGGAATTAACAAAATTACCACTGATAGTACTTACAGTACTGCTGCTGCTACCACTAATAATAACAATAGCGATAATAACAACAACAATAATAATGACAATAATAAGTTATAGTGGCCTATATGAAAAGAATTTGTAGGTGCACAAAGTCGATGTTTTCTGATCGAGGGAATTCTGGGAAAACGAAATTTAATGGGACTACGCAAGCTAAGAATATTGCGAAAAGAGGAATATCTGGTTAGAAATAAGGATGTACAGGGGCAACGAGTGCCTAGAGGACAATGGTAATTATTATTGTTGATTTACTAGATATATCGTATGAAGCAGGGAAGGTTATTCAGTTCTGTAATACGATGAAGGAGATTAGTCCAGAGTCGGGTTCCTGCTATTCATAAAGACCTCGAGAAAATGGTGAAACGGAGTGGCACAGAAAGACAGGAGTGATTATACTCGGAATGGGATGCCATGATGTCTAGACAACAGCGTTAAGGTCGAGGGCACACATTTGAGGCAGTGTACGTTGATAAGACTATAGGAATGACAGAAGCTATGGAAATCTCTGAGTTTGTCCGCCCGCAGCCAGGATAACTGTGCATGGAGTGGTGAAACATAATCAAAAACTTCACAAACATAATGAACACAACATTCATAACCAGTCCTAAACGTCGTTAGCTTTCCTCAGAAGTACCTTGCACGATAACATCGCCATAATCAATTGTGACAAAATGAAACACCCACAGCAGTCCTAATGACGAAGCGTTGAAACTGGTTGTAACAAATCATCATCATCATCATCATCATCATTTAAGACTGATTATGCCTTTCAGCGTTCAGTCTGGAGCATAGCCCCCCTTATACAGTTCCTCCATGATCCCCTGTTCAGTGCTAACATTGGTGCCTCTTCTGATGTTGAACCTATTACTTCAAAATCATTCTTAACCGAATCCAGGTACCTTCTCCTCGGTCTGCCCCGACTCCTCCTACCCTCTACTGCTGAATCCATGAGTCTCTTGGGTAACCTTGCTTCTCCCATGCGTGTTAATATGACCCCACCACCTAAGCCTGTTCGCTCTGACTGCTACATCTATAGAGTTCATTCCCAGTTTTTCTTTGATTTCCTCATTGTGGACACCCTCCTGAATCCACCCAGCTTTCGCTCCCATACAACAAATTTGGTCGAAAGATTGAACGGTGCACAGATAACTTAGTCTTGGTACTGACTTCCTTCTTGCAGAAGAGAGTAGATCGTAGCTGAGCGCTCACTGCATTAGCTTTGCTACACCTCGCTTCCAGTTCTTTCACTATGTTGCCATCCTGTGAGAATATGCATCCTAAGTACTTGAAACCGTCCACCTGTTCTAACTTAGTTCCTCCTATTTGGCACTCAATCCGTTTATATTTATATATATGTATATGGATATACACATGAATCGAATGGTCGGCAATTATTTTGAATGTAACGTAGAAATTTATAAATGAAAGATTGCAATTAAATAAAATCCGCGGGTACTATTTTTAACAATAGCAGAAGTACCTTTAAGAATACGGTTTATAACTGCAAAACGCTTATTGGTGTCAATGGTCCAGCAATTAAATAAAATATAAATTGAATAACAGGGAAACAATAGATTCCAACTTCACGTAATTAGTTATGAACAACTTCTAAACGCATTCTACGTCTTCACTGCAGAAACCACAGGAATCTCTCAAGTGCACAAGTCGGCACTACCAAATATTTCTCTCTCCCGCGACCACGCGCAAGCTGCTCCACTCTCCGACTCTTTCCTGCGACCGTACGTCGCTGCTTCCCGTCCAGCACTCTCGAGTCTTGTGCGACCGTACGCCGCGCCGTCCTGTTCAGTATCCTTTACATCCAGTCTCCCCATTAACGAGCGCTATGACTGGCTACAGCGCTTCCGCCATGTCTTCAAGCCAATGCACACTCACAAACATATTGAAACACATACGATGTACTGCATTTACATTAAAATACCTTGAAATTAAATAAATATTCCTACGGACGTACCATAGACACGCTCTAACAGACATTATTAAATACATAAGCAAATCAAATAAACATATATGATAGGAATAGAAACAAAAGGTAGGCCAGTAGCCTAATGTCTGTGTGCTTTGTAAACACAGTAAATATTTAACCAATTTCTTCATCAATAGTTTATATCTGATTTAAACAAAGACACAGAGGAATAAATATATTTATAAGCTTGCTGCTACCGTTTCTTCCGTGTAACTGTGGAGTACTTATGGTCTGACGCGATTAATAGTAGCCGGCCGGGGTGGCCGAGCGGTTCTAGGCGCTACAGTCTGGACTCGCGCGACCGCTACGGTCGCAGGTTCTAATCCTGCCTCGGGCATGGATGTGTGTGATGTCCTTAGGTTAGTTAGGTTTAAGTAGTTCTAAGTTCTAGGGGACTGATGACCTCAGCAGTTAAGCCCCATAGTGCTCACAGCCATTTGAACCATTTTTGATTAATAGTAATCGGCCACTTTGACCTCCAATAACAGCTATACAAGTTACATGCATGTAATTCTTACAAATTTAGGTTTATACTAATTGCTTCCTAAGGACATGTCGATCGATAAAATCGGATGAACCGTTTTGATTTTGGAAATTCGTTTCTGGGTGTTACTTGTATTATTTACATTCAGATACTAAACTTTATACTAATACAGATATTGAAAATCTCATCAGAATCGTCGTGCAAATAATGGTAATGTAGATGCTTCTTTTCCTCTCGCTGTTAGTAATTTCCACATGAGCTGTGAAATGTCTGCTGTTATGGTTTCACAAGGTCCGCCATCTTTGGCATTCCCTGCATACACATCTGCTTCATCGACACAAAGCACAGTCCTCGATACCGTGTCAACATGGAAACCCCAGACACGCGGTTGGCCTGGACCATGCTCTGAGGCTGCTACTCTTGCACCGACCAATGTCCGGCACCATGCGGCCACCGACGAGCCGCGGCCCGCTCGGCCACGCTAACAGAGGACTCAGAATATTTACAGGGTGCCACGACTCGCCCATTACCTCAGACGCTGTGAACACTGTTCTTCCTCAATGGAACTCCAAATTGATACTTAGTTACGGCAGCCAGTAAATGGACACAAAGCAGGCAGGTGAAGCAGCCAGCAGCTGGCTTACACTTGTGAAGGGTTTGAAGGAACAATGAGGGAAACTTCGCACAGGGTGGCCCACGTTCAACGGCACACGAAAGATAAAGGGACAAGACAGATGCTCCACACACTGTGGATTAGTATGCATCGGCAGAATTGGTAGACCATTAGCAATAGCCATCAGCCCACATGGGCGGTGTCCTCGACTTGGGCAGCGCATCAAATCAGGAAAGTCATATGTACTCCACAAGTGCCACGCACTTAAGGGTCCTCCCACTGTAGCAAGATGACTGTATCCTTTGACAAGGGCCTCATTCCGTTTGCGTGGCTCGAAGGAATGCGCCACGTACGCCTTGTTGACTTTACTAGGCACAGCTTATTGTCCAACACTTCCAGCCACGCTTCTTCCTTTCCACACATGACTCTGTACCTCAACGGTGAGGTGACAGTATGTAGGCGGATAGCACAATGAACTACCCGAGTATCGTGACACCCTTTCTTGGCTGCCACATTCACAGTTTTGGTTCCCTCAATTCCCATATCCTCTGACACTCAGCAAAAGAAACCATCTCCCTCAGCCGTTTTAGGTGTAGAAGAACGTCATGGATATCCCGGACTATTTTATCTGCGGATACAAATCTTCTAGAGAGTAATGGCCACTTGCAGTGTCGGAACAGACGAATTTAGCAGGCACAACATATCTCATTAGCTCCCCATTAGTTTCAAGATCGTATATAATTCGGTATCGAATACAGAGAAGTCTTGCGGAAATTGAATCGTGAGGTCGCTGTTAGGGAAAACAGCATAAAAGCCACTGCTCCCCTACCCCCTCCCACCCCCCCGTCTAATCCGATGAATACAACTGTACAGTTGTGGTGCTTGTTTAAAGTACCGTAAAATATTATATTAAAGTTATATGCAGGAATGTAACCTTTCATGTACATCACTAAATCTGAAATTACCGTGGGCCTCTGCAGTAGAGGGGTGACGGCTAAATGCACATGGACCTTCCACAGAAAAGTGCACCTGTAGATCCATTACAACTGTTATCGAAACCTTAAATGTATTTATCCAGTGACCGTTACTTTCAGCTTCGCACCGCTCTACAATCAGAAAACGTTGTGCAGTTGTAATTCTTCACTATTTGCAAATTGCGTTTAAAACACAGGTGACGGCAACGAAAATGTCTTCGGCTGCATTATGTTCGCTAGTCTTGTATTGGGGTTCTTATGGCACTAAACCATTGTGCACTGTCTCAACTGACGAGGGGAGGCCACGACGGTCGGACCATGGTTTACGTCAAACTTTGTACACTTTTAGTCGTCCATTACGACACCGTAATGTCGACATTTCAAACATGGCTCAAGCAGCAACTGTTGAAAATCTTCACCGTAAATGATAACGGTCAAACAGTGGCACGATAAAAGATTTATTAAAATCCTTGACCACGGTTTCGTTATATCTAAATATACCTTCATCAGAAGCAAAAATACACCTGAACATGAAGACACCTTCATTAGCAAAAGACTTTGCAACTGAACTGAGATATTTTTTTCTTTATTGTTATTTCATTCCCCTGCCCCATATGGGTCGGGAAGGGCTGTCATCGGCACAATCCGCCGCTTCAGCAGAGTGATATGGCAACTAATACAAGAATAAAATATTATATATGAGGCGATTAAAAAGGGGGGCATAAAACAGAGCAAGGGGTGATAATTGAGGTAAAAAGACACTGACGTGGAGACATTCATGGGAGGACAATTAAAAAAGTTGACACTAAGTTAAAAAAACACTGATGGCGAGTTGTAGAACACAAAAAAGACACTGGAGAGGCATGCACAGGTTAAAAGTGGGCCACAGTAAAAAACACACCAGAACAATACACTGTAAACCAACTTGGAGCACACACGATGAAGAATGAAACTGCCAGGTGGAACCTGCAGAGGGGGAGGACGGAGAGGATAGAAAAGGAGGGGAGGGCAAGGTGCAGCAGGGGAGGGGGTGGTATGAAAAGAGTAGGGGGCGTCAGCGGTTGTACCAAGAGGCAGGAGACAGGTGGGGCAGGAGAGGAAGAGGGAGGACAAGGCAGGAGGGAGTGTAGAGACACTGAGGGGGAGCACAAGAGAGGGGGGAAGGAGGAGGAAAAGCTGCTCAGGAGAAGGGAGGGGGAGGAGAGGAAGCCCTGAGGAGGAGGCAGGAGGAAGAAAAGGTTAGAGTTGGTAGGAAGGGTAGATGTCAGGGCGAAGCTCATCATCAGGGAGGGGTACATAGTGGAAGTTGCGTTGAGAAAGGAGGCGGAGGGTGTGGAGATGGGGAGAGGGCGGGACACAACGGTAAATGCGAGGCAATGGGTTGGGGGTGGAGAGGAAGGGTGACATGAGGGGGTGAGGGGGATCAAGGCGGCGGCCAATATATAGTGTGCGGATGTGTTCATGGAAAAGGAGAAGGTGGGGGAAGGGGATGAGGTCATAGAGGATGCGTGTGGGGGACAGAAGGTGGATGTAGAAGGCAAGGTGGAGAGCATGGCGCTCGAGGATTTCGAGGGATTTTTAGAATCTGAGAGTGGCGGAAATCCAAGCAACGTTGGCTAAACAGAGGAAGGGGCGGATCAAGGATTTGTAGGTGTGAAGGATGGCGGAAGGGTGCAGACCCCATGTCTGGCCAGAGAGGAGGCGGTTTCTGTTGTGAGCTTTGTGTTGGATGGTAAGGAGATGGGGAGTCCAGTTGAGGTGGCGGTCGATGGTGAGGCCAAGGTATTTGAGGGTAGGAGTGTGGTGGATAGGACAGCCATAAATGGCGAGGTAGAAATAGACGGAAAGAGCGGGTAGTGCGGCATATGATGATCGCCTGGGTCTTTGAGGATTGATACGGAGGAACCACTGGTTGCACGAAGTGGTGAGTTGGTCAAGGTGAGATAGAAGAAAAACGAATTTTTGTTTTTCTTTATTGAATTTCGATTCCGCCCGAAGGGGGCAGGCTGGCAGCAGCTTAGTATGCCGCTCTTCAGCCTACAGACTTTGTTAAAAAGATGAAGAGAATAAATAATAAAAACAGGCGATAAAATCGGAGACTTAAAGAGTAACATGGCGAAAAAAAATCTTGGAACTTAAAAACATAGATCAGAGGGATGATGATGCTAATAAAATACATACGAAGCAGACAGGTAAAACAGTAGACAGACAATGAAAAAACACGGCGATAGTCTGGTTTCTGTTCGCAAAAGACATAAAATTCACACTTAGCGACAGCATGGTTTCTGTTCGCAACACGAGAAAGACGGACAATACTGAACAATCACTGGAACACCAAAAAGTTGGCAAATGTGACTTACCACAGCCGAGAGCAGGTGAGGGGATACTGGACAGATGATGGGAAAATAAAAAGGGGGAGGGAGAGGAAAAGCACGGGGGTGGGGGGGGGGGCGGGAAAGAAGCCGATGGAGGATGAGGACCCATAAAGGAAAAACGAACACTTTTAGGTTTAAGTCACCATGAAAATTACCAAAGTAAGTACAAGCACAATAACTATTTGTCGCTTACTAAAATCAAATCCTGCAGTGGAGATGCATAAAACAATCGTCAAAATTTTAAGGCGCATGATTCCTTATCCTTAGGTTATAAAGAGCGCGAGTGTCTCGCGCAGACCACAAGTGCCCTCTCTCGGTGAAACTGTCTGCCCTAGTGCTTCCACACCCTCGTCACGCTAGTTCACAGGCTATGTACTGATAATATGCCGTGTTCGCATTGACCATCTCTTCATATTTATGCTATAGAGAAGGAAAAGATATTTTCATTTTAACTACTGGTGGCACCTTTGGTACGATTGTTTTATGCATTTCCACTGCAGGATGTGATTTTAGTAAGCGACTAATAGTTCTTGTGCTTGTAATTACTTTGGTAATTTTCATGGTCACTTCAAGCTATAAGTGTTTTTTGGGTTTTCAGTTAAGTTGCTAAGTCTTTTGCTAATGAAGGTGTCTTCCTGTTCAGGTATATTTTTGCTCCTGATGAAGGCATATTTAGATATACCGAAATCGTGGTCACGGATTTTAATAAATCTTTATCGTGCAGCTGTTTGGCTGTTTTCATTTACCGTGAAGACAACGTATTGTGCAAGTAGTAAGACCCACTACTTACCAGATTTCAAGTAAATCGCCAGTTTTTCGCTTTAGTGGGTATAACACTACCGTCTGCTACAACTATACCATAACCTCGAAGCTAGAGGCAGGTTATGAAATAAAAATATCTTATTAAAGCAATTATGGTATAACGCAACAGAACAGTGTTACCCTCTGAGAGGAATTTTGCTAGGTTGGCCGTGTTGTACCGAACGGGGGTGGATTATCGAAATGAAAGTCAGAATTACGTAAATATTTGAACAGTAACAAACAAAATTTTTGTTTATCTGCACTGTTTAACGGATAAAGAAAAGGGTCGCCAGCCTAATTAGGCTAGAGAAAGATTAACGTTCTTGTTTAAGAAAGTAGGTATGAGTAACATTAATGGACAACCACAACCTATACTTGGCCACACGCGAGTGCAATGAACTCTAACACATACATATGTTTACGGTAAGATTGAAGCTAACAGCTAGAGCAGCACAAACTATTTGCAAAAAATATAACAGATACCGAAACACACTATTACTTTCAGGGCATGTTCAAACTGAATCGTCTTTATAATATTACTATTAATATTCACTGCAGGATCATTAATTAGACATAGGTTAAGTATTATTGTTCAAATAATTTCCTAGCTGACATAAAATTATAAATGTTGTTCACTGCAAAATTATGAACCGATCACAGGTTAACTCTCTCTCAGTTAAATACTTGAATTGGAATTCACTAACAGGTTACTTCTCACTGTCTTTTGAATAAAGAAATTATTGTTTCCATAAATAGTGGTAAAGGATGACCTGTGGATCTTATTACACTATTAATATGCACTTCCAATACACAAAAGAGAGAAACACTTAGCAATAATGAACATATAATTTTATACTATTGCAGTTTACCACTTTTACTACAGTGAAACACAATGTTGACAAAATTGCAAGAAACTGACTCACCTTTTAGAATTTACTACAGGCAGCAATGTGATCATTAACTAAGCAAAACTTTATAAGCCTCAATTTTAAGAACTTTAATTTATAAAAAAAAATTGTTTTTATTACCACAGTCTCCTACTTTCAAGTAAATGATTAAATAGGTGACTTTGAAACTTCACCAAAATTACATTTACTGCCTCCCACAATTTCACTAAATCCACAGTAAATCTGAATATGCCCTTCTCATCAAAGATCAAACAACATTATGTAATTAACTGTCTAACTTTGAGGCTTTCATTTTTTCCACAAAATAGGACACTCGGTAATCATAGTTCAGATGGAGAGTAACCTGAGAGGTGTTGTGATGGGGAAAAAAACAAGGTAGGTACATAAATTCAGTTATAAGTTACCTTATATTTGTGCATACTAACACATGCAATAAGCTGATCCTTCACTGTACATTGTTATAGTACTCCTTTACAGTGATTGCGCAATGTGGTGGCAACTGCATGTTGGTAGGTGGATTTGCAGCAGAATTGCTGGACTCTGTCCCTTTTTGGTGGCGATGATGGATACCAATTCCAGAATCGTTCCAGCTGTTTATCCATCTATCCGAGGCATTGAAAAGTAGCAGAAAAAGCCTCTCTCGGAACCAGCACAATATGTAACTTTTACATGGCAGTGCACAGTGTGGTAGCTCGTCCCCGACTGATTCTCAGTTCCACCTTTTCTACTTAGGCCAACCACAATTTGCGCGCGCTACACAGTTCCGTTCCCGAGGGGAACCACAACAACTTTTACATACAGAATAACTAAGAACCCTAAGTGAGGACCAGCAGTTTACATAACAGCAAACAAACATTTCAAATAAAACTCAACATTTGCACATATTAGTATTTCTACAAAAAAAAATTATTCACACAGAAATTACAATTATGTGTAGTTAGTTTAGTTCCCTCCAACTGAGACAAAAAATCAAAAGACAGATATACTAGATTGCATAGAATCAAACCATGACATCAAAGTTTTAACCAAGAAAGAAGTGTAAAATTTTATGTTATCGATTCAAACATATTTACAGATACTGAATGTTATAACATTAAACCACAGCAAAAAAGCAAAATACATCCGTACAGCATTAGAGTTATGGTGTTACATGGGGTAGCGGTGCGTTGCATCAATTAGCACGAATCGGCGCTGGTCATGTGGTTAACGTTCAAGCTCCTAAATGGGCGGGTTGCTGGATCGACACCAACTCACCTTATTTTAATTTATTTTACAACACAAGTCGTATTATTTCGTACATATTACGTTCGAAAGGTAATATGATGAAAAGAAGCTTGTATTTGCATCAGCTTTTATGACATACCCAATGTTACTTCTTGTTTATTAATTTTTATTATCACAATAAACATTACACTTATAACTCTCGACAAGGCTTTCCTGTAAATGTATGCCTTTTGTGATTCCCGAAATCCCTTAAACCTGCAGTGTGGTAAGGTACTATGAACTGCTTTGCAGCTGAACACTTCTATCGGCAAACCCAGATATCAAGGACGAGGAACAGTCTTCGAAAGTAGAAGTCAGACATCGATAAGTGAACGAGTAAATAACTTAACTGAATAACACAATGAGTTACAATATGCCATAAAATGATAATATACGGTTAATCGTCGAAAGTGCTTTATACATTACAATCTTCATTGCGATCTTTTTCATACAGACACGGAAAACATAAAACTTCATATACTACACTGAATTAACGTAATTTTCCTTCATGTACCATGAAACTCCAGAGTTTCTAAGGAAAAACAAAGCGCACTGACAGTTTGAAAAATTTCTTTTTCTTCTGAAAATCTGGATGCAAACGATGCTTAACGTAGCATTTTCGTAAATATCGGTACTCAAAATTGGTAATGTACGATTGTATGTATTTTAATAGCATTTTCAAAAGAAGGAATATCTTATTCATTGCTAGTCAGATGTGAACAAGTTTGCAAGCGCTTGATAATAGTTTTAACTTGCCTATAGGAAAAAAGTCGCCTAATATGTGTTGTAATAACAAAAATTAGTAGACGGCGAAATGACATTGGAAATTTAAAAAGCCTCATTAAAATACACCTGTCTTTCCATCATATTACCTTCCAAATGTAAGATGTATGAAATAATGCGACTAGTGTTGACAAACTTCAAAAAATCAAGTTGTATCTGTCTAGCGAGCCATCGATTAAGCAGCTTTAACGGTAACTACATGTCCGCAACCAGCTCAAACTCAGGGTACTCACGTACTTCACTGAGGTGTAAAATTTGTTACTTTCTAGAAATCGTTTAAGTAGTACGCCTTAATACTTGCACACTGTGTTGTACTAACGGACTACTGAAAGTGTAACTAGTTTGAAGTAAATCAGTGATCCGAATGTCATGTCCACCGCTTGTATATAGTCACTGGTTACTTTCACTCATATTCTCTTTTACTCGGGAAGGAGGGGGGGGGGAGGACGGGCTGAGGAACACATTTTTATAGCTGTGTTCTGCGTTTCAGGTTTTCTCATTGATCATTTCTTGTGTCTTTTCAAGTTGAAACTCGGAGGCAGTCTGAAATGTCCGTGTACGTGAAGAAGCATAGAGGACTCTCCTAGGTGGTAACAAATTAATAAGCCTTGATACGTTGATGATAGATAGAATGTATATATCTAGTGCCCGAGAGAAAACTTAGCACCACTATCGTACTCGTAAATTAAATAGAAAGTACTCGCACAACACATACTTTCATAAATTCAGCCACAACGAATGAAATGGGGCCCGCTTAAGTAGTTGTCTAATATTTTTAAGTAGCATATGAGGGTACTGTTTCGTGAATACAAGACGTGTCACACTTCCGCTTGTAGCATCCTGCTGTGCAATGAAGCAGCCTCCCTGCTAGCGTGTACATAAATTCAGAATGCAGTTTACAGTTAATCAGTAAAAAGATCACGTAAGACTCCTCACTCCCTTCGCACATGACAGAGTGCCAGATAAGTGAGGCGAGGCACCGCAGTGACTCATGGCAGCAGCCAGCAAGCAAACATAGGACGGTGCAATGTTTCCCAGCACCTGAAACGTAATTAGTATGCAGAAAATTTCTATCCATTACTGGTATTACTCATATCGGCTGAGTACTGTAAATGAATGTCTACCTATGAAAATTACTGACTCGTGGTGACTAGCCAGCGTGCCACTTACACGCAGATAAAAAAAATAAGTTGTATGGTTATCGGTAAAGTAAAGCTTTCAAAAGTCAATTGAATATAAAGTATAAATAACACTGCGCCGGCCGGAGTGGCCGTGCGGTTCTAGGCGCTGCAGTCTGGAGCCGAGCGACCGCTACGGTTGCAGGTTCGAATCCTGCCCCGGGCGTGGATGTGTGTGATGTCCTTAGGTTAGTTAGGTTTAATTAGTTCTAAGTTCTAGGCGACTGATGATCTCAGCAGTTAAGACGCATAGTGCTCAGAGCCATATATAACACAGCAACATATTAGGAGGGAATTGTGCACAAAGAAAGAGCTGCAGCTGCATGGTGTCTAGAAAACTTTACAGCCCTGAAGGGATATTTCAACAGAAAACTTAGAGGTTTCACTTTAAAAACCGAAGCAACGTCGTTTAAAGTACGACAGCCTCATTTCTCGAAAATTTAATCTTTACATTTCAGCAGTGTTTAACATTTTTGAACTTATGATAGCATGGGGTGAACTAAACCAATACTCGATGCAATAACGTGCTTCCAAGCAGTTCATAATTGCAGCTTATGAGCGCCTATGACTCTGGGGATGCAAGCGATCTGACACTTTCTAGAGGTTTAATAGAAGTAAACATTCCCAAACTAACCACACCAAACATAATTACTAGCCATCAGACTAAAAACATTTAGATCGTCTCACGTGACTCCTTACGTATTCTGATGTATGCTCAACAGCGTGGATCTGTGTCAGATATATGCACATCCCACATCCCTTTTCTACATCAGAACACACCACAATGTTCCTGTCCGACATTCCCACACCAAGTTTGAACAAGAAGTAATCATGAATAACGGTGCACAACTTTCAAACGAATGGGACCACATGCTCCAGTTCTGTCGAACGGGTACTATTGGTGGATTGGAAACCGACTTCCGAATAACTTAAGTTTTTCAGAATGTTCAAAGAAGTGTCGAATGTTCCAAACAAGTCAAAATATAATCTCACAGAGTTTACCAGATACAAGGCACATACAAAAAGTAAGACACAGGGATATAATTTTTTTTCAGAGCTAGCTCCCGTGACATGTAATGGGGTTCATACCACTCGAATGGCCATCGAGCGCCTCAGTCACTTTCGAAATGTATTTACAGTAGCATAACACGTCACCCGTTAAGCTCCCACCGTATGCTCCTCATGCCGCAGATGTGAGATTCGTTCAGCATTCGGTTCCTCACTGTATGTAACGGATCGGCGGCCAGTTCCAAGCTCGACCGTACGATTAAGAGAGAAGTGGGAGACCGTCCATTATTTGAGAAGATCTTGTGAACCAGGTTGAAGAAAATGTTCGCAAGGACCTTCGTTTGACTCTTGAATCCGTTACAGAGGGCTTTCCTTATTTTTCGCAAGGTCACCTGAGTGAAATCGTTTCAGAAAGTTTCGCACGGTTGGTGCCAAAACTTTTGACTTCGGAACACCGTGTAAAACTCTTGTCAACTGCACTTGAATTTATTCAACATTTTCAAATTGAGAACGATACTTTCTTGACTCGGTTGTGACTGGGGAAGAAACGTGGGCGTGCCATAGAGGAAAATGATGGCGTCCCTGTTTTGGGACCGGACAGGGCTCTCGTTTTTCGACGTCATGCCCGAAGGGACCACCATCATGCTGAGGTAAAAACAAAGACCCATGACAACGCCAGACCCCATGCCGTCCAGATCAGTCATGACCTGATCGTCTCATTTGTATGGGACGTTGTGACTAACACACTCTACTCCCCTGGCGTGGCGCTCTCTGAGCACGTCTTTTCACTAAACTGAGTGGACAGGGCTATTATAACGTTGCGGAGGTCATGTAGACTGTGACAAAGTAGCTTCAAGAGGTGGAGCAGGCTTCAGTACTTTATTGATCTCAACGACGGTTACATGGAGAATTGACAAGATATTTTGGCATAAATTTTCATTTAAATATACTCATTTTCAGAATTTTAACAATTGTTTCTGGATCCTTTCATACTAGCGTCGCGATTCACAAAAAGGCAAAATAATCGTATACGGCGAGCAAATGAAAGTGCTGAGTAAACACTCACTTTCTAGCTCAGTTTCTCTTACCGTTGTTCGCGGTCCTCGAAATACAAAGCTGTGATAGCAAAATGGGTATTTTATTCTAGTGTTCGTCGATCCTGACAACTACGCCACTGCGTATATGTGCAGATCGTCGACAGGATATTCAAACACTTTTATTTCCCCACTCTAATCGATTTTTATTGTTGTGTTGTTGTTGTGGTCTTCAGTCCTGAGACTGGTTTGATGCAGCTCTCCATGCTACTCTATCCTGTGCAAGCTTCTTCATCTCCCAGTACCTACTGCAACCTACATCCTTCTGAATCTGCTTAGTGTATTCATCTCTTGGTCTCCCTCTACGATTTTTACCCTCCACACTGCCCTCCAATGCTAAATTTGTGATCCCTTGATGCCTCAAAACATGTCCTACCAACCGACCCCTTCTTCTAGTCAAGTTGTGCCACAAACTTCTCTTCTCCCCAATCCTATTCAATACCTCCTCATTAGTTACACGATCTACCCACCTTCTCTTCAGCATTCTTCTGTAGCACCACATTTCGAAAGCTTCTATTCTCTTCTTGTCCAAACTAGTTATCGTCCATGTTTCACATCTGTCAACACCTGCTTTCTTTGGGATTGGAATTATTATATTCTTCTTGAAGTCTGAGGGTATTTCGCTTGTCCCATACATCGTGCTCACCAGATGGTAGAGTTTTGTCATGACTGGCTCTCCCGAGGCCATCAGTAGTTCAAATGGAATGTTGTCTACTCCCGAGGCCTTGTTTCGACTCAGGTCTTTAAGTGCTCTGTCAAACTCTTCACGCAGTATCTTATCTCCCATTTCGTCTTCATTTACATCCTCTTCCATTTCCATAATATTGTCCTCAAGTACATCGCCCTTGTATAAACCCTCTATATACTCCTTCCACCTTTCTGCTTTCCCTTCTTTGCTTAGAACTGGGTTGCCATCTGAGCTCTTGATATCCATACAAGTGGTTCTCTTCTCTCCAAAGGTCTCTTTAATTTTCCTGTAGGCAGTATCTATCTTACCCCTAGTGAGACAAGCCTCTACATCCTTACATTTGTCCTCTAGCCATCCCTGATTAGCCATTTTGCACTTCCTGTCGATATCATTTTTGAGACGTTTGTATTCCTTTTTGCCTGCTTCATTTACTGCATTTTTATATTTTCTCCTTTCATCAATTAAATTCAATATTTCTTCTGAACCCAAGGATTTCTATTATCCCTCGTCTTTTTACCTACTTGATCCTCTGCTGCCTTCACTACTTCATCCCTCAGAGCTACCCATTCTTCTTCTACTGTATTTCTTTCCCCCATTCCTGTCAATTGTTCCTTTATGCTCTCCCTGAAACTCTCTACAACCTCTGGTTCTTTCAGTTTATCCAGGTCCCATCTCCTTAAATTCCCACCTTTTTGCAGTTTCTTCAGTTTCAATCTGCAGTTCATAACCAATAGATTGTGGTCAGAATCCACATCTGCCCCAGGAAATGTCTTACAATTTAAAACCTGGTTCCTAAATCTCTGTCTTACCATTATATAATCTATCTGATACCTTTTAGTATCTCCAGGATTCTTCCAGGTATACAACCTTCTTTTATGATTCTTGAACCAAGTGTTGACTATGATTAAGTTATGCTCTGTGCAAAATTCGACAAGGCTGCTTCCTCTTTCATTCCTTCCCCCCAATCCATATTCACCTACTATGTTTCCTTTTCTCCCTTTTCCTACTGACGAATTCCAGTCACCCATGACTATTAAATTTTCGTCTCCCTTCACTACCTGAATAATTTCTTTTATCTCGTCATACATTTCATCTATTTCTTCATCATCTGCAGAGGTAGTTGGCATATAAACTTGAACTACTGTAGTAGGCATGGGCATTGTGTCTATCTTGGCCACAATAATGCGTTCACTATGCTGTTTGTAGTAGCTAACCCGCACTCCTATTTTTTTATTCATTATTAAACCTACTCCTGCATTACCCCTATTTGATTTTGTATTTATAACCCTGTAATCACCTGACCAAAAGTCTTGTTCCTCCTGCCACCGAACTTCACTAATTCCCACTATGTCTAACTTTAACCTATCCATTTCCCTTTTTAAATTTTCTAACCTACCTGCCCGATTAAGGGATCAGACATTCCACGCTCCGATCCGTAGAACGCCAGTTTTCTTTCTCCTGATAACGACGTCCTCCTGAGTAGTCCCCGCCCGGAGATCCGAATGGGGGACTATTTTACCTCCGGAATATTTTACCCAAGAGGACGCCATCATCATTTAATCATACAGTAGAGCTGCATGTCCTCGGGAAAAATTACGGCTGTAGTTTCCCCTTGCTTTCAGCCGTTCGCAGTACCAGCACAGCAAGGCCGTTTTGGTTAATGTTACAAGGCCAGATCAGTCAATCATCCAGGCTGTTGCCCCTGAAACTACTGAAAAGGCTGCTGCCCCTCATCAGGAACCACATGATTGTCTGGCCTCTCAACAGATACCCCTCCGTTGTGGTTGCACCTACGGTACGGCCATCTGTATCGCTGAGGCACGCAAGCCTCGCCACCAACGGCAAGGTCCATGGTTCATGGGGGGGATTTTTATTGAGCACTTCGATTTGTATTTTTCACAGTGTTATCATCAACTATGTGCCCAACCCCCACGTTTTTCATCGAAACTCCCCCTTTTCTTCTTATAGCTGTCGATAAACTTCACCACGTTAATAGCAAGACTCTGTACCTGTCTACGAAAGTTTACCGTGATTATGTTTTGTGAAGTGCAAAAATGTCAGCAGGTAAGACTTTGAATTTGTACGCGACTATCTTGTCGCATGATGAAATTAATATTCTGCAATGGCTGGAACCATAATTACCCGTATGGGCTACGATTGAAAGTGAAACACACACATCACTCAGTACGCTGGAAGCGATGCTGCGGAGATTAAAGTTTTGACATGGTTACTATAAAATGGGGTCTAAATTCCCGTCCAGGGAGGAGCCTCATTTTCGTAAATAATATGAACCGAAAACTGTTCGAAAGGAGTGTAGCTGATTCCCGTCTCATTTGTGTTCACTATTATCTGGCATCTCATCTATAGTATACCTTTTCAATGTTAGGATCTTTAAATCCTAATATTCTTCCACATCACCTCGAGCAAAGACTGTTAATACATTGGATAGACGAGACAGAGAAATGTAGAAATAGATTTGGAGAAAGAATGACAATGTAGCTACGTGTAATAGAGAAATTAGTTTTTGGTAATGACAGTGGTGATAACAAGCGCATAACCTTACATTTATGTCGCTCCTGACGAAACGATGGAGGTAATAGTCGAATGCTCGAGGTTTCACTCTGAACTGATGCAGCACGAAGTCCAAGAAAGTTTTATGCAAGTCATTCGTCCCTAGTCATTATTCAGGAAGGCACCATAATATTACTGCGTTAGTTTTACCCTGCAATTTTAAAACCAAGCTGACTTGCGTCATCTCTCCCAGTTTACTGACTTTTACCGAGATAACAGTCCTGAGGAGTAAGAAATATTTTGTCCGGCACAAATTCTTGAGGACGTGAGCTATCGAGAGGCAGAAAAAGAAATTAATTAGATTTATCCAATTAATTTAAAAAAGAACGATTGTGGGCACCTCTTTCAGGTGCTTGAGCTATCTCCCGGCTGTTTAGGCTGAGTATATCAACATTCACTAAAATACGAGGGTAACAGCGCAAGAACGAGCATTTCAGAGAATCTATCTAGCCTTCATACATTCGAAGTTGGCACCTTTCACAATGTTTGACAGTAAAACATTTATAGGTGGTTGAGCGACCTGCTTACCGAATTCATTTCTTGTCATTCGAGCCTCGAAATGATCCAGTCAGTTCGCTTAATACTCGTAATCTATCCACATCTCTCGTATGGATCCCACTGTGAGAAACTCTTCACCTCAGGGCCAGAACTCCTACGTCAGTAGTATTATTTGACAAGCGTGTAGTGCGAGAAGACTCGCTGTCTTTCCGTATTACCAGTTAGAATGAAGAAGAAAAGGTTGTATTTCTCATAAAATACACCTTGACTGACGAACTCGACGTTTAACATCATAATTAGCCACTTCAGCGCTTCCTAGCTGGCTGTTGTGGTACGTACACTTATTATCCAGCACATTATTGCCACCTACTTATTAGCTGGTATATCCCACCTTTGGCACGGATAACAGCGGCAAACCGTAATGGTATGGAAGCAATGAGGCTAAGATCGCTGGAGGAATCTAACTTCACATCTCCACACACGAGTCACCTAATCCTCGTAAATTCCGGGGAGGGGGTCCATCGTATATGTGATGATAGGGCTCAGATCTGGCGAGTTGAGAGGGGCGGGACGGTGGACAGCACGTCAATTGGAACTCGCCACTGTGTTCCTCGAACCACTCCATCACATTTCTGGCCTCGTAACAGGGCACATTATCTTGCTGAAAGATGCCACTGCCATCGGGAAACATAATCATGAAAGGGTGTACGTGGTCTGCAACCAGTGTACTATACTACCTGGCCGTCATGTGCATTGCACGAGCTCCACTGGGCCCATGGATGCCCACGTGAATTTTCCCTAGAGCATAATGGGGCCGCCGCCACCTTGTCTCCGTCCTGCTGTAAAGTGTCAAGGAGCTGTTCCTCTGGAAGACGAGGGATCTGTGCCCTCCCATCGGCATGATGAAGAAGGTATCAGGATTCATCTGACCTTGCACGTTCTGCCATTATGCCAACGTCTACCGCTGATGATCACATGCCATGTCGTGGTGTTAACATTGCTACGTGTATGGGTTATCGGCTGTGGACGAACATCATCAGGAGTCTTCGATGCTCTGTGTATTCAGACACAGCTGCACTCTGCCCAGCATTCAAGTCTGATGTTAGTTCCACCAAAGTTCGATGCTGTACTGTTTTACCAGTCTGCCCAGGCTACGACGTCCGATATCTTTAGTGTGTGGTGGCCGCCCAGCCTTGGTTTCGCCACGAGTTGAAGACATCCACCTCAGCATTCCTCGAACACTCGCCAGGGCATGCAGTTTCCGAAATGCCTCCGGACCATCAAAATCTGCCCACGGTGAAACACAGACAGATCGCGGGCTGCCCCCTTTCGACTCACGGACAGCACAGTCACTGATACTACTTGCACCGTTCATGTGTCTAGCAGTGATTCGTCAGCAGGAGACGGAGCTGTCGCCTGGAGTTGTTTATATGGATAGTAGTTCGGTGGTGACAATGTTCTGGCTTAGCAGTGTACGTCCCTTCACTGGTTCGTCTCCAAATGAAAAGTCTACCTGAGCAAAGGAAAGGAACTGTAACGGATATAACTACACGTATATAGTGACTAAGAAACGGAACTTGAGACTGAAGCTCCATATTGATGTGTGCTTTTAAATTAATGTTTTGAAAAGGTTTCTTGCTCGAGCAAACACTTTTCCGCTCTGCTGTTTTTCAGTGAACTTCATTTATCAACAATGGGTGCCTTTTACTTTTCAGTTTTTCATATTGCTCTCTGTCTACTGCAGTACAGTTGATATACCGGTACATTTTGTCATCAGTAATAGCTATGGCTTCGGCGTTGTCATGACTCCATGAAACAGTACTCTGTAACACACATCTTGTCACTGTTTACGGAACAACCAACTGTTCTCCCATCTCGTATTGTTTCTGAAACAGTTGAATATTACGTTGTATTTAGCAACCATTACTAAGTGTGGAATATCTTCGTGGCCGGCCTGAGTGGCCGAGAGGCTCTACGCGCTACAGTCTGGAACCGCGTGACCACTACGGCCTAAGGTTCGAATCCTGCCTCGGGCATGGATGAGTGTGGTGTCCTTAGGTTAGTTAGGTTCAAGTAGTTATAAGTTCTAGGGGACTGATGACCTGAGAAGTTAAGTCCCATAGTGCTCAGAGCCATTTTAACCATTTGTGAATACCTTCGTGATTTTTTTTTTCAGAGATGTGGAAGATTTCGAAACGGAAACTATACTGCCACCATGTGTAATTTATATCTACATAACTTCTATCAATTTCAATAAATACGCCAGTTCGGATGGATAACAAGTATATTTGACTGAAACAGACAATACGATGAATGCAGTTTATCGTTTCCCCTTTATTTCCGGGGACGACGATAATACGACGTTCGGTGCTGTTGTTAACTAATTACGTCGAAGCTGGCGTTTTTAAGGCCAGATTGAAAAGCTCAAACATATGAGGTAAATTTAGGGTATGGATAAATATACCGGCGATTTTAGGGTGTTGAGTGTTGTGGTTGGCAGGAGAGCCAACGCCGTGTTACTGGAGGAGGCCGAAATGCACGCGTTTTAGCTAACGCAGGCTGGCGTGAGGTCTAGAACAGGACAAGGAAATTAGAATGTAGAAAAACGGACGTAGCTGGTGGAATACTTAACTTTAATCCATTAATGGTGAACGTCGCTCTTGACGGTACATGATTCACAGTATCTGTGGTGTCACCGCCAGACACCACACTTGCTAGGTGGTAGCTTTAAATCGGCCGCGGTCCATTAGTACATGTCGGACACGCGTGTCGCCACTGTCAGTAATTGCAGACCGAGCGCCACCACACGGCAGGTCTAGAGAGACGTACTAGCACTCGACCCCAGTTGTACGGACGACTTTGCTTGCGACTACACGTACGAAGCCTTTCTCTCATTTGCCGAGAGATAGTTAGAATAGCCTTCAGCTAAGTCCATGGCTACGACCTAGCAAGGCGCCATTAACCATATCTGAGAGTCTCACTTGTATTATCAAGAGCGATGTACCACAAGGATGAATTAAAGTTAAGTAAACAGAAGCTCCGTACTTTTCTTTATAGCATTCATTAAGTATCCTGTCCAGACCTCACGCCCGTCTGCGTTAGATTATAGCGTGCATTTAGGCCTCCTCTATCTACAAGGTGTTGGCACATTTGCCAACACATCAGTATCAATAGTAACTGAACATGGCGCCTTGCTAGGTCGTAGCAAATAACGTAGCTGAAGGCTATGCTAAACTATCGTCTCGCCAAATGAGAGCGTATTTAGTCAGTGAACCATCGCTAGCAAAGTCGGCTGTACAACTGGGGCGAGTGCTAGGAAGTCTCTCTCTAGACCTGCCGTGTGGCGGCGCTCGGTCTGCAATCACTGACCGTGGCGACACGCTGGTCCGACATATACTACCGGACCGCGGCCGATTTAAAGGCTACCACCTAGCAAGTGTGGTGTTTGGCGGTGACACCATATTGAGCTTCCGATTTGCTATTAAAAATTAGACAGCATTCGTGTCCATGAGAGAGAAGACATATTAGCATCCTGTTTATTAACATACATTATGCTCTGGTAACTTGAAATTACTTCTCTGAAATAAAAAAAATATATTAAGAGGTACTTACTAATGCGAAGTAAGTTGCCAAGGACTTCGGCAGCTAAAAGACAGGACACCTTCCTGTTATTCATTTTTTCTGAATACTCAAGGTTAATTTTCTTTTATTTTTCGTAAAAATGGAACTACATTCTTGTATGCAAATTAATATCCCCTCTCTGTCTATTGATACTGTTCCTGGGAAGTGCATCGCGGTCTACTGTTTCAATTTACGTGTGAAAGATTGTATTGTGCGACATCTGTTTTGTCTACACAAAATCCCAGAGACACAGAAAATTAATTCTAGTCTAGATATTTTAGACTGCTCTTCAAGGCGAGTTTTAAAACATGTGGGCATGTTTTGACTTCATACTGAATATTCTGGAATGTTGGTATCTAGGATGCGAAGCTTGTGCTCACTCTCAAAAATAATGAATGAATGCTGTAAAAGCATAACAAACATAAATAAGCGTTACGGCCTGTAGAATACGTCCCACTTTCACTATTACGCTAGGAGACGCTTTTGTCACCGAAAACGACGCAGCGAGATGTTTCCCTCTCAATACAGCCACTAGAAGTCAATATTGCGTTTGCAAATATTTGAGTTGTAAAATAAGTAAACATGCTGTCCCCGTGACGCTGCCGTTTGCCTTCCCTCGTGCGCGAATAGCTTCAGTTCCTTGTTGGAGAGGTCGAGAGGGACGAAGCTGTTACTTCCACCATACTACTGCTAAACTTCCTCATCTTTTATTACTGAGCGACCACACAACTCTTTTTCCGGACGTATCGATCTGACTTTCGTGAAGTTATTTTCAGAATGTTGACACCGAAATGTCGACTGCGTGATAGGAACTGTACCTAAGGAAATTCTTGACGTTTTATTTTACGAATCACTTAGTCCTAAATTCACACAGATTTATATTATGCATTTCCAGACGACGACAAACAACTTAACTATATCAGCAGCAGAGATCATCGGGAATGCGATGGATGTGGTTCCTCATGTAAAGTTCGTAACATCTAGAAGGGTAATAAAACTGTGTCGCATCAGCACTCTGTAAAATGACCAACCAGCTCACGTCGATATATCCACCACTTATATCGTTTCACATGACATTTATTATGATGTAGCACACTTTCTTTAAGTATTATATGTAGAGCGATGTTAGTAATTATAGGAGGTTTACCCAATAATGGTTCAAATGGCTCTAAGCACTATGGGACTTAACATCTGAGGTAACCAATCCCCTACACTTAGAATTATTGAAACCTAACTAACGTAAGGACATCACACACAGTAACGCCCAGGGTAGGATTCGAACCTGCGACCCTAGCAGCAGGGCGGTTCCAGATTGAAGCACCCAGAACCGCTGAGCCTCAGCGGACGGCACAGGAGGTTTCGACCAATGATATACTTCCTTTACACGGTTAGCTCAAACACCTAATTAAAAATTCAGTCACAATTATGTTTGTTGTAATAAATTGATGACTATATCTGCAACACTTCTTGGAATTAGCAGACATCATAGGTGGATATTCAAACAATTACACTTTGGAATATCTCTCATTTCGTTAACTTACAAAATTATGGAATTGGTCGTATAATTTGTTTATTTTGGCTCCAATACCTTCCGTGGAGCGATATTTTCTAGTAGTGTAGCTAGGATCAGAAAGCGTTTAGAAGTTTGGACAACATGGTTGTGGAAAAACAGCGATTGCTAAAATTTAACTCAGTATTAAGGAAATAGTCTTAATCGCTTTATTCATTTATTTAGTGCAAATAAATTAGGTGTGACAGGAGACACCTCGGTAGACGTGACGCCACCAGCATTCGACCATATGCCCGCCCTGAAGATGCTGCCTGCGGTGGGCCGAAACCGGTCGGCACTAAATAAATAAAAAAACGCGATTAAGGCTGTGTTCTTAATACGGAGAAAAAGCATTTAGTTCAGAGATGCACCCACTAAAACTACAGTGTAGAAAGGACAGTCGAACATTTACAGGAACCTTTTCATGGATATTGGATTCTTACATTACGTATCAATGCAGTACCCACTAACAGCATGTCATAAATACTGAGAGTGAGCTTTTATAAACTTTTCATACCTGTCAAGGTTTTAGAAGTGACATTAATATTGTTGCCCTGCGAAATAATATATGGGTAGTACCACGCACGAATTCGGACACATCCCCTGGCAACGCAAGAAGCATAGGAAAGGGGATGAAGCCAAAATAGCCACGTGGAGTTTCAATTTTTATATTTCACTGATACTGCAGTTACTACAGGCACACTACCAAGCCATTTTCTATGCACCGTATGAGCTGAGTAGCCAATGTAGTAAAACGAATGACCAGTTTCGGTAGCATCTTCAGATCCCACGCAATATTAATGCAACTTGCAAAGTAGTGTACACCACCGCTGCATCGTCGACAAAATTCTTACTTTAAATCTTCCCATATAATTTATTGTATCCTGCCACGCTATCTGTAACAGCAATTGAAACATAGAGCCTATACAGCGGAACGTCTACGTAATTATCTTCGTTTACGTCACTAACGGAAAGCTACCGAAATGGGTCATTACTTTGTTAAACAAAAGATAAAATTTTAAAAAGTTTATAGAAACTACTTAAAAATTTGTAATATTGTATTTGATTATCTGCGTGAAGCCCCTTTCTCCTATTCTGACACGCCAGCTACATGCAGCAAGCGTAATTATTCATTACACTGACGCTGCAAAATACATCAGGTAGACCGCTTGAACTGTTAAGTTGGGGCATCACAGGCTCTTCACCAGATCTCAGCAGACAGGAAAAGCAGGTCAAGTTATGACACTGTAACCTCACGATAGAATAATGTCGCTCATCTCCAGTGGAAGTATATTGATCTCCAGTCAACCAGCTTCGAGAAGGCACCTATGTCGGTCTATCACCTGATCGTGCAGCTGTCTATAAGCTTCCACGGAACAGGAAGTGCCGGCCGCTGTGGCCTAGCAGTTCTAGGCGCTTCAGTCCGGAACCGCGCTGCTGCGGGCATGGATGTGCGTGCTGTCCTTATGGTAGGTAGGTTTAAGTAGTTCTAAGTCTAGGGGACTGATGACCTCAGATGTTAAGTCCCATAGTGCTCAGAGCCATTTGAACGATTTTTTTTTCTTTTTGGAACAGCACGTTCCACCATTCAGACAATACAAACTGTGGCGCCTTCATTCATACAGCTTTCGGTAAGAAAAAGATGCTGTTTTCGACTAGTGGGCCCTACTATGACAGCTACTGCCTTCAACCCTGAGGGTTCCCCACCCCTCCTCCCTTCCTCCACGTGTGGGTGTGTTGTCTCGGCTATCCACCTCATTCTCATGAGGGCAGACTGTGCTGCTAGACGATGACCGCGCTATTTGCAGTCCAAAACTTCCCATAAACATACTAGTGAACGACTTCTAAAGCTGATATAGCCAATATAGCCACCTTGGGCAGAGTGGGCGACACTGCGCGCTGACATTGTAAGGCCAAAGGTCCCCTTATGTTACCGGAGCTGAAGCGGCCACCCGTAGCTGCGGTATCATTGTCGTATTGTTCAACAATAAAGTTTTGTTTCTTTAACAGTGTTTCATTAACGCTAGCTAGGCACCAGACTGGCCCTCACTCACTAAGCTGCTATTCACCCACGTTCTGGGGCGCTGGTCCACGTTGTCCTGCCTTTTATCTGCCCTTCACCAGGACCCAAACTAACGTCCAATTAACCTGGCTTTTACAATATGATGGAGAAAAAGACATAGAAGGTAGTGGTTGACATCAACAGGAAATTTCAGATCCCCGGATATTAAAATAAATAAAATAATACCTCCTTAGAAACTCCTAGTATAGCCTGCTGGACTGTTGGGACCCATGGATGTAATTCTGCTTAACTCTGATAATTATGTTAAAGAGAGCTTGACGTAGTTGGCACGTGGACAGCTGGTAGTGTTCCGTTTGAAATTACATAAACACTTCATTAGAAAAGGATTGGCACTCGAGGGTATACTGGTGCAGAAACCAGTATGTAGAATGAGGAGAGGAAAACAGTCTTGGTGGTGATGTTGAAACTGTCGTTCGTTTATTAATGAATGTCTTGCGTATCGTGTAATTTAAGACATCTTCAAGTGGGGACCTGTCCACACTTCTCGTATAGGGTGCCTAAAGGATGTTACGTTCTCGGAATGCTATACAAGAATTCAAGCAATCACATTAATAGTTTTTATAACAAATCAAAAAGACTGAAAATACATTGAATTTACAAGTGCCGCAAGCGATGGGCGACATGCAGAACAGTAATGTTCTTCGCTATAGACAATGTCCAAACAATCAATGGATCTAGATCACTAATAACTGTTCTGCGAGTGCCGGTCTACAACTGTACTAACGCTGTCCGAATACTGCCCGACCGAGGCAGGCAGGAGCACGTACTAAGTTGACACTTCGTAACTACGAATGATGTGCCCAATAAGAAGTTACACTTTGCGCAGTAAAGAGATGAAAAATTTGAAACTTTAGAGTCTTGTTGACACCTATACATTAGCACGTCGCCTCATTAAATATAGAACCCTCCAGGTAAAATCTATCTTGTAACTGCCTGCGCCCCAAGTCCAGCAAGCATTGTGGCTAAGGGAAGTACGAAGCTTAGTATAATATATGTAAAACGAGATATGAAGATACTATGAAATGTTTAACTGCGCATTGCTCGCACGACCTAACTTCTGTTTAAAGACAAGAACCTCTTTCTTTTCCAATTTTAATATTGTAACAGGGGAGCCAGTTAGGCTACGGAAAGAATAATGATCCATTTTTGATAAATACAGTGACATGATTAGTAGTAAATTGTGTCAATTTTCCATGAAATAATTCCAATTCCTTTATCGTAATTTATTTTCTAAGGATAGTTTATATAAAAAGTAAATACTGCCAGTAACATTACTTCCGCTGTGATACAAGCGTGCCGTTTACAGCAAACGTGGTTACTTGACATCTTGTACTTGGTTCAGTTCACAATATTCCACAGTCTAAGTCTACATCTACATTGAAATTATGCACATCACCTTTAAGTGCCTCTCAGAGGGTTCATATAACCTCCTTCACAATTCTCTTTTATTCCAATTTCGTATAGCTTGCGGGAAGAACGAGCATCTATATCGTCCCGTGTTAGCTCTGATTTCCCTTATTTTATTATGGTGATCGTTTCTCCCTATGTAAGTCAGCGTCAAGAAAATATTTTCGCATTCTGAGGAGAAAGTTGGTGATTGGAATTTCGTGATAAGATTCCTCCGAAACAAAAAATGCCTTTGTTTCAATGATGCCCATTCCAAATCCTGTAGTATTTCAGCGACAATCTCTCCCCTGTTTCGTGGTAAAACAAATCATGCTGCCCAAGTTTCAAATTTTCCATGTACTCATTTAGTCCTATCTGGTAAGGATCCCACACCGTGCTGCAGTATTCTAAAAGAGGACGGACAAGCGTAGTGTAAGCAGTCTCTTTAGTAGATCTGTTACATTTTCTAAGTGTCTTATCAATAAAACGTAGTCTCTAGTTAGCCTTCCCCACAACATTTCCTGTGTGTTCATTCCAATTTAAGTTGTCCCTAATTGTAATTCCTAGGTATTTAGTTGTGTTGGGTTGTTTGGGGAAGGAGACCAGACATCATGGTCATTGGTCTCATCGGCCGTGCCCTCTGAAAGGAACCATCCCGGCATTTTCCTGGAGCAATTTAGGGAAATCACGGAAAACCCAAATCAGGATGGCCGGTCGCGGGATTGAACCGTCGTCCTCCCGAATGCGAGTTCAGTGTGCTAGCCACTGCGCCACCTCGCTCGGTGGTATTTAGTGGAATTTACAGCCTTTAGGTTTGACTGGTTTATCATGTAACCGAAGTTTTACGGGTTTCTTTTAGGACTCTTGTGGATGACCACACATTTTTCGTTATTTAGGGTCAATTGCCAATTTTCGCACCATACAGATATCTTTCCTGAATCATTTTGCAATTTGTTTTGATCTTCTGATGACTTTACAAGACGATAAACGACAGCGTCATCTGCAAACAACCGAAGACGGCTGCTATGTTTGTCTCCTAAATCGTTTATGTATATAATGAACAGCAAAAGGCCTATAATACTACCTTGGGGAACGCCAGAAATCACTTCTGTTATACTCGATGATTTTCCGTCGGTTACTACGAACTGTGACTTCTCTGACAGGAAATCGCGAATCCAATCATATAACTGAGACGATTTTCCATAAGCACACAATTTGACTACAAGTCACTTCTGTGGTACAGCGTCAAAAGCCTTCCGGAAATCCAGAAATACGGCATCAATTTGAAATCCTTTGTCAGTAGCATTCAACACTTCGTGCAAGTAAAGAGCTAGTTGTGTTTCATATGAACGATGTTTTCTAAATCCTTCTTGACTGTGTGTCAATAGACCGTTTTGTTAGAGGTAATTCATAATGTTCGAACACAATAAATGTTCCAAAATCCTCTGCACATCGAGGTTAGTGGTATGGTCCCGTAATTTGGTGGATTACTCTTAGTAACTTTCCTGAATATTGGTGTGGCCTCTGCAACTTTCCAGTCTTTGGGTACGCACGGTTGTTTATTATTGGTACGTATGACACTATTGCATTAACGTACTCTGAAAGGAACCTAAATGGTCAGGTCCGGCCCAGAAGACTTGTGTTATTAAGTGATTTAAGTTGCTTCTCTAGTACGATATCACTCAAGTTAGCAGCTGTCCCTGATTAAAATTCTGGAACATTTACTTCGTCTGCTTTAGTGAAGGAATTACGGAAGGCTGTGTTCAGTAACCCTGCTTTGGTAGCATTGTCTTCGATAGTATCTCCTTTGCTAACTCGCAGAGAAGGCATCGATTGTGTCTTGCCGCTAACATACTTCACATACGACCAGAATCTTTCCGGATTTTCTGCCAGCTTTCAAAACAAAATTTCGTTGTGGAAACTATTATAAGCATCTCGCGTTGAAGCTAAATTTCGATCTTCTAAGAAAGATCGCCAGTCATTGAAATCTTACGTCTGTTTGCGTCTGGCATCTATTTTTCGTTGTTTCTGCAACAGTTTTCTGACTCTTTTTGTGTACTCCATTTGGGATCAGCTCTGTTCTTTTTTAATTTGTTAGGTATAAATCTCTCAATTGCTGCCAATACTATTTCTTTGATTTCAAGCCACATCTGGTGTTAATTTGGAAGGATTGGAAATTCTCTCTCAGGAAGGCATCAAACGAATTTTTATCTGCTTTTTTTGAATAGGTATATTTTTCGTTTATTTGTTGATAATTTGGGGGGTACACGATTTAATCGCGCTACAACAACCCTATGTTCACTAATCAATGTATACGTTTTGATCCTCGTTATTAACTCAAGATTATTTGTAGCTAAGAGTTCTTTAACTATCCAAGTGGGCTCTGGAACTAACTGCTCGAACCAAGTCACCACCAAGTATAACTGAATAGCCAAGTACGTGTTTGAAGTCAAACTCACGTTTTCTTAGAACCGTCCAAAAATTGTATGATCTGAACTGAGGGGTCACACAGGGGTCAATTCAAGTTACAAGTTGTTTAAAGATTCTGGAAACAGTGAATAGTTGTATACACTTAGGTAAGTGGAGTAAAGAAATAAAATGACGAATTGTCCTTGTCTGAGGCGCAAACGTTATACTTCCAAGATCTGACGGAATCGGGCATTATCTGAAACAACGAAAATGCACTTTGTGGAATCATTGGCATTTTATGTGGTCTTATATGGACGGGAGACCTGGACCGTGAAAGGTTTGTGACAAGAGCCGAGCCAATGCCTTGGAGATGTGTTGGTGGCGGAAGATTTTACACTCTTCACTGAGAGAAACAGAAACCAACACTTCCATCGTAGAAGAAAGCATAGTAAGAAGTTTAACATCCTACGTCAATCAAATATACATCCAGTTCCTTGGGCATATACAGAGTAGAGAATAAGATAATTTAGTAACGACAAACTTGCAAAGCAAAATTGAAGGCAGAAGACCACGAAGATCAGCAGCAAGAAGATGGCTGGATCAGGCGAAGAATATTACTAGCCTGCTTCTTCAAATTATGCTAAGATGAAGATTACTAGGGATGAAAATTCATTTAGAAAAATGAGGTCACGACACTCAGCAGTGAGTAATTCGACTATTGATGTTGACAGATTTACATGTCAATAGTGGCTGTAGGTTGTAGTAATGTCACCTGGTTTAACTGATGCGACGTGTAACAAATAATAGAAAGACTAACAAAAAAAGTCGTTAGTTCACAAATCCTGAGAGACAACCAATAAATTGGACTATTTTTACAAGAATCGCACTACTGTTATCGTGCTGTTATTTCAGTCGCCGAAACAGCCAATTCAGAAATCATCAAAATCCATGCAGCATGTTAATTTCAGTTCACTAGTTGCGTAAACTTGCAGACTGGCACTTTAAATCTCTATTTGGGGGTGCCCCTCCTGAAAGGTGAGCGTCGCATAACAATCATTGCCTAGTTGTAGAAGACTGTACCTTTTCTATCTGCGAGAGAACATGGTTTCAAAATGACGGTACGTTTTCTTTCTACGGTATTACAGTCCGTAAGATCATGAATAATAGATACTCAAATCACTGGATTGCAAGGGGAAGACCTATTCCCAGAGGGACTGCGGGAGCTCACTCTAATAGACCATTTTCTGCGGGGTTACATGAAGTCTTTGATGCGTAAAATCTAATAGAAACCTAAGAGGAACTGATTGATAGGATTTCAGTCCTTATCTTTATATACAAGAGGGCTATTTGAAAAATTTCTGCAAAATTTTAGGCAATTTGCAGTGGATATATCCCTGCAATATATCCCTGCGTGTCACCCATCGACAGTTACTGTTACCTTGAGTTGTTTCTATGAAGTGTAAGTTGTTTATATCGAGAAAGAATGAGTTATTCTTTTCCAATTATCAGCTTCTTGTTTGTAAACTTCCAGTTTGGCATCCTCTACCACGTGAATAATTTTCACTCCATGGTTCGTGGCGCCCTTTTCAAAAATATGAAAGCGGCATTGTTTTGTAGGAGAGGTCTTCTTAGTCATCTGTGGAATATTATGCGCCTCATACTTCGCAGAGACCAAATGACAAACTAGTTGCTGCTGTTTTCATAACTTGTAGTGTCTAATAGCGACTCTCAGTGTAGGACTCAGCTAATCGGTTTCCTACATACGTATATTATTCATGAACAATCCACGTCTTAGCTGACAGCATTTCTTAACAGATACTCTTACACTACACAAGCAAAAATATAATAGATCACTGCTTGTGCAATACTTCACCAATTCTGTGGCACTACAGAAGATTTACCTAGTATTTATGAAATAGTGATTTCAAGGGAAATAAATGTCCCAACTATTAAGAAAATTACCACGTAAATTACGCTGGAGTGCCCGTGCAGGAAACGTGAGTAAGTCTTAATCATCGGCATTACCCAAGTTTGAGAAACTTAGACTGACAGTAAGCCAAATTGAATCGAGAGGTTTTATTGGGATATCTCGCGGCTTTCAGGAGCATTTGAAAACGTCTGCCTAAGAATAACCTCGTCTTTCTCAAGGATGACGATGCCTGTGATACTGAGTGGCTGTTTTGAGCTAGGTCCAGTCCCTCGACGTATTCTCAAAATAATTAGGGTCATCATCTGAAAACTATAGAACTAAAATGTTACATAATTATCAGGCAAGATTTATTGAACAAAATATCAAGTGAAATAATACAAAAGATTCTGAGCTTGTATCTTCGGAAACAATTCGTTCCACACTACCAAAAGTTTCAAGACAACCAGTCAGGTATTCGCGATGCAGTGTTTCGAGAGTATAGGTGTTGCAATAACAGTCATGCGTCTTGACTTGTTTTCAAAAGTCCCCATTTTTGGTCTTTCTTAAGCTCCCGACTTTTCCATCTAACACTGGTATGAATGTGACTAGAATAGGTGTACTAGAATAGTACTGAAAGTTTCTGTTGCCTTTCTTCGCTTATTTACAGCTATGTGAAATATTTTATTAAACGTATAATTAAGAACTATTATATTTATATAAAAACTTTTTTGACATTTTTTAAAACTGATTGAACGTGAAACCTGCGTTGTTCATAAGAAAACAGGTTTTTACCTCTGCAGTTATGGAGTTTGGAGACATTGAGCATTGTCTACTCTCAAGAAGGATATATCTGTACCAGAAACCAGTGATTCCTTCAGCAAGGAGTACTACCATTAATACGAGCGTATGCAACTAATTGAACCACCGCCATTCGCCAGAAGAAAAATTTGAACAGCTAGCAAAGTCGACACGGAACACTAAGACTCGACTGGATTCATCTCGAAGAGTGGGTAACCTTTCATCTCATCCCATCGGCAACGCAGCCACAGAAGCACTAGCTAAGAGAATAGAGTTTGTCGTCACACCTGTGTGGATTCTTACGGAAGAGATCATCGAATCCGTGGAAACAGCACTCCGGCATACATCTGCGATAGGAAATGAGTAAATTAGGCACCAAACAGTTCGAGTTCTACTACGTGTCAAGCCACCAAAACAAAACCTCAGCCGAGAGGAGAGGGCAGCTATCAAGAAACTGAAGAACAAAGACGAAATTGTGATATTAACAGCAGACAAAGGCAATGCTACTGTCATCTTAGACAACGTGGAGTATGAAGACAAGATGAAACAATTATTAAATGATCCCATCTACAAATAACTGAGAGCGGACCCTACGGCGAAGATAACTGGAAAGACTCAGGCTTCGATTAAGGACTCGAAGAATGACGCTGTCACATCCAAGGATCTTATTCCCAGAGTACACGTCGCTCCTAGAATTTACCGTTTCCAAAGATACATAGGGAAATTTGAAGCCAATAGCGAATGGGATCAATTCGCCTACTTACAACTCGGCAAAGTATCTAACCTTCAAAGTAAGACGTCTAGTAGGAAAGACGGACTCTTATGTGAAGAACTCGACACACTTTATAGAACGCCTAAAGGAAGAAACAATTTTATCTATGGACATCATGGTTAGCTTTGACGTGAAGTCACTATTTACGAACGTGCCAGTAGATGAAACTATCCTCATCATTCAGGACCTGGTTGAGTTGTGCCTGACTTCAACGTACTTCAAATGGCAAGGAAAATACTACGAGCAGACAGACAGCGTAGCAACGGGGTCCCCCCTATCTCCACTGGCAGCCGACATATTCATGGACGCTTTCGAAGCACCGGCCCTTGGTTCAGATCCTTTACAACCATATTGCTGGTTCAGATACGTGGACGACACGTTCGACGTAATGCCTCACGGTGAAACGAAGCTACACAAGTTTCACGAATATTTGAACAATATGCTCGAGAAAATACAGTTCGGTTCGAAGTAGAGAAGAATGGTGCAATTCCATTTCTAGACGTCGAAATATACAAGATAACGGAGGGCACACTGGGGCAGAGAGTATATCGCAAGCCTACACATACAGACAGGTATCTGCACGCTCAGTCCTACCACCACCCAGCGCAGAAGAAGTCGGTCATACGATCTTTGGTAATCCGTGCGCAGCGTCTAACTCATGCTCAAAACATAATATCTGAGCTTAAAAGGCTACGCGCAACGTTTCTAGCCAATGGTTACAGCCGTACGTCGATCCACTCAGTCTTATCGACGTATGCAACTAAGCAAGATGAGCAAGAAATAGACAAACTGCAGCCAGAGGTATGCTTACCTTATGTAAAAAATGTCACTGATTGAATAGGCAAACACCTTCGCAAGGTTGGGGAGTAGCCTGTTTTCTATAGTGGTCGCAGGATCCAGAGCGTGCTAGGCTCCACTAAGCACAAGGTGGACATTACACGCTGCAGGCGTGTGCAAGTTGGAATGCGAATGTAGAGAGGCGTACATTGACGAGACTAACAGGCTAATAGCAACACGCATTGGGGAACACGAGCGCTGTATTCGTCTAGGGCAGGGGCGGGCAAACGTTGCACGCGGCTCATGAGCGCACAGCGCTGCATGTGTGTTGCTCGCTTTTTTTTTTGTTTTGTGTATGTAGTGTGGACTGAAGAGATCATTCTTGATGACTTATTCTTCTAGGATGGGATGTAAGGATAAAAGGAAAACACTTTATTTATTACGCATTCAGTTAGGCTTGGGCACGCAATGGGTCCTTTAGCCTGCTGTCTTTGGTGATGTCTATCTCCTGTGGAGGGTGAAATGTGTCAAGGCTGTTATGTGTGACTGCTTCCTCGTGTTATGACAGATTGCCTATGGGGGTTGAAACGTTATTGACTTCGGTACGCTATACTTGTGCCATCTTGCAGGGTTTACCGTTCCTACCGATTGTAATTGTCGAACTTCGTCCCTAAGGGCATCGATCTTGTCAAAAACTCGTAGAGCCTTGTTATGGACCTTCTCTTGTATAGTGGTCTCGTGGAGTGCGGTGCGGATGTCGACGTTTCTTGTCCACCATGGAGCTCCTGTGATCCATCGATAGCAAATGTTTTGCAGCGCTTGAAGTTTGTTGTAGTTGGAGACGCACGTAGTTCCCCACGAGGTGGAGCCATACAACATTGTGGGTTCCACCGTTGCCTTATACAATTGGAGTTTAGTCTTAGGTTTGAGATCCTTACTCTTCAGGAACGGAATCAACGACCTGGCCATCTTCTGGGCTGCCGTCTTCTTGTCGTCAATATGCTGCGTAAAGAGTAATTTTTTGTCAAGGTAGACACCGAGATACTTCACTCCCGGTGACCATGGGATAAATTGGTCAGCTATTTGGAGTCTGTCGTTCAGAACTGGTTTCCTCCGTGTGAACAGAGCTGCTGCCATCTTCGTCGGGTTGATCGTTATCTTATTTTGCAGCGCCCAGCGTTCCATTACAGCAAGTTGCCGTTGCATCCTAGCGATTAGCTGGTCCAAGTGTCGTCCAGTTGTCAGAAAGGCCGTATCGTCCGCATAAAAACTCGCCGTAACAAGGGGGACTGTCGGGATGTCATTTATATATAAGTTGAAAAGTAGAGGCGAAATGACAGAGCCCTGCGGAATTCCTGCGGAGATCAGTTTCATTTCGGAGTTTTTATCGTCGACTCGGACATACAGTTTCCTGTCCTGCAGAAAGCTGTCTATGAGTCTAATGTAACAATCCGCAATAGGGGTAGTGCAATGCAGTTTGACGATAAGGTTGGGCCGCCACACCTTATCGTAAGCTTTTTCGATGTCAAGGAAGACACCAATCGTGAAGTTCTGCTTGTTGTATCCTTCTTGTATCCGTTCGGTGATCCGTAGAAGTTGAAGTTCGGCAGATAACTTGTCCTTGAAACCGAATTGTTCGGGTCGTATAACATCATGCGCTGTAAGCGTGTCATGGAGCCCCTGCTACAGCACTCTCTCGAGCATCTTGCCAAGGCTCGGCAAGAGGCAAATGGGCCGGTAACTGTTGGGTTCTGCTGGGTCTTTACCTGGCTTGGGTATTGGAACTACTCGAGCCGTCTTCCATGCCGCAGGAAAATATCCTTGCAGAAGGCAGCTGTTGAGAATTCGGGTAAGGAGCACAGTTGGCTTCCTGGGCAACTGTTTCAAATCGGTGTTGCTTATGAAGTCGTTGCCCGGCGCATTATTCCGAGTTTTCCGGATAACTTTACGGATCTCTGCTGGTGCGGTGAGTTGTGGGCGGCTCTGCACAGGCGCAGCACGAAGAGCAGTCCATGCTGCTGTAACGACGGCTTCCTGTTCTTGCAGGCGGACGTCGTTCACGGGGGTCGCTGGTGTAAACATCTGTTCTTGGTAAGTCGTAGCATACAGCTCTGCCTGGGCGAGTTCGTCATAGAGGAGGCCATCTGGTCCTCTGATGGCTCGTTTAGGTGGCCGCTGGTGTCGTATGTTCTTGACTACCTGCCATTCGTTCTTGGTTCGAAGTAAGAATTCATCCATCTTATCTTCCCAGACCTACTGTCGCCACTCGGCCACTCTCCTGTGCAGTTCTCGTGTTAAGACGTGTGTTTCCCGTCGATCGATCGGGTTTCTATAGCGGAGCCAACGTCACCTGCTCCTGTTTCTCTGTGTCTTCAGTTCTTGGAGTAGAGGCGGGAACTCGTCGAAAGCTACTACAGGGTAGACTGTGTGAGTAGTTGCCCTCCGTTTGGCTACCTTTATCTTTTGCGTCAAAGTTTGTACCGCGATGTCGATGGCTTCCGGTGTTGAAACGTCCTGCGTCGGGCAGATATTGTTGTCAAGATATGTCCGAAATTGACCCCAGTTCAGAGTTTGTGAGGTTGGGGGTGGAAGGTTGGCCGTTGCGTTTTCCACTATACTGATAACAGGTCGGTGGTCAGACGAAAGATCGTCGACGGTGCGGAGCTGGAGGTTCGTCTCAATATTTTTGATGACAGCAATATCTAGGACGTCTGCTTCTTGCCGATCGACGTAAGGAATCCGTGTGGGCTATCGTGGGCCATGGACTGTGATGCCCAGTTCTTCTTCCATGGCAATCAAAGTTCGTCCACGAGGGTTCGTACGCCGGGAATTCCACGCGACGTGCTTGCTATTAAGGTCACCTCCTAGGAAGATTTTGTAAAAGTTGGTGAAGATACTCCTTAGGTCATCTGGCTCCAGGTTTTTTCCGGGGCTGTTGTACGCCGCAATGAAAGTGATGTAGCCTCCCGCCGATCGAACCGTTACTGCTGTTGCCTCCAGATGGTGGAGGTGTGGTAGTATTTCATGATGGTGCCGCAGTTCCCTTCTAAGCAGAACTGCGGTCCCTCCACCTCGTTGGCCTTGTCTGTCCGTTATATAGACGTACATGGTACGAAATCTGAGCTCAGTTGTTGGACGAAGGTGCGTCTCCGATACAAGTGCGATGTCGATTTTGTGACGTAAAAATTCAGTGAATTCTGTTTTCTTGTGTTTCATTCCGTTGGCGTTCCATATACAGATTTTCAGGTTTCTCGTGGTCCCAGGGCGATCCATCTTAAGGTGTTCCAAAGGCCTTCAATACACTTTCGATTAAAGAATGTATCCCCACTAGTTGTTGCTGCACGGCGGTGAGATGTTTCGCGACATCAGAGAGCGCTGGAGCTAGAGATTGCATCAAATGAGCTGGTGAGACGTAGGTTTCCGGTTCCGGTCGGCGTGGGGATGCTGCGTGGGCGTATGAATAATGCTGGCGGTGCTGCCGAGGTGGAAGTGCTTCAGGAGGCGGCTGTGTGACTGGCTGCCGTGTCGACGCCGGCTGTTCTTGTGGCGTTGGCTGACGGTGGGGCGGAGGGTGTGGCGTCATGTTGGAGTTCCGTATTACACGAGTCCTCCGTTGAGAGGGCTGCGGGGAAGACCGCTGTGTGTATTTCCTGAGAAGTTCCTGGTACTTCTGGCAGCCACGCCACATGGCAGGATGGTCCTTTTCACAGTTAGCACATTTCGGCGGAGACCCTCGGGGATGAGTACATGCTGAAGATCGGTGTTCCCTCCACATCCAACGCAGCGAGCAGGCAAGCTGCAATAATTAGCTGTATGTTCGAATCGCTGGCAGTGGCGACATTGAACAGGTCCTTCTTGTCTGTTGTAGGTTTCAATAACGACTTTAGTATATAGAAGGTATTTGATGTCGTAAATCTTGTAGTTTTCCTTTTGGGCTGGCAACGTGACACAGTAAGCATCCTGAGGTCATAATTCCTTCGTCTTGTCGTCTCGATTTTTAAACTGGTGGACGTTGATGACAGGGAAACCCTTCTCTATCAGTGCGTCTTTCAGTTCTTCCTCCGTAACTTCGGCAGGTAGACGATTGACAACCACTTTGAGGTCCTTGTCCTCCGCGGCCTGATGTGTAAAAAAATGGATGTCATTCGACACAAAGAAATTGATAGCCCGCCGTTGATCTTCATAGGAGTCAAAGTGATATTTGATCCTGTCTCGTTGGTAGATGGCCTTAAGACTGCCGCCAATATTCGCTTTCAGCGCCTTGTTGAGTTCCATGTAGTTCTCGGTATGGTAAATAGTAACGGGCGGGACTTTGCGTAGTAAGTTCCGGACAGAGCCATCTGTCCCCTCTTTATCTGCTTCGAATTGACATCACTCGTCTGGTCCATACGTTCTGGAGCATCTGTAGTGTCTTCCGCCGCAATAGCCGCATAACGGTTGGAAGTTTTCAGTTCTTCTGGACGTTGTCGCTTCCGAGAGTTGTTCTGCTTAGGAGAAGCGTTGAGTCGTTTTCTTTGGCGAACTAGTGTAAAATCGCCCTCTCCGTCGATGGGCTGCATGGTCCAAACTTCTTCAGAGGAGACTCCCTCCATTTCGTCGTCGTCGTCGTCGTCTGGTGGAGAAAATTGTTCCACGTCGTCTACGTGGTCTTCATGCTGTGAAGGAGGAACTGTACTAGTGCGGTTGTCGTATACTTGCTGACTTTGCAGAATCATGTGTTGTATTTCACGTCTCAGTTCCCGTTGTTGCCGATCGTTCTGTGTTAGCTGATGTCTCTCGTCAGAGGGGTTTGACGTATGTTGTCCTGCGCTCTGCATTCGCGTATCGCTCGTCGTGATCCCGTCTTCATTATGTTGCCTGTCAGAATCCGGTGTCGTTGCAGGGGTCGTCGCCGTTGTATCCGTCCTGTTGGGAGCGGCCGCCGGGACGGCCGGCGGGACAGGCCCCACCGACCGGCCAGCGGCCGGCCCCGGCGCGACCGAGCCGGCTGGCTCGGACGCGCGCGTTCCGTTTTCCGCACTCATCGGCATCGCGCGCTCAACTGTGTTGCTCGCGTGCAGGCGTCGACCGGGGCTGTGGCGACAGCCGGCAGGTTCCGGCAGTGTAGTGCCAGGCTAAGCTGCGGACGTTGATGCGAAGCGAGCACTATGTAGTGAACGTTGTATTTCAAGAAACGGAGAAGTGGAGATTTGCTATCTTATAAAAAGTAATGGGAGAATAATTTTTTTCTGCAAAAACGTGAAAATTCGAAATGTTTAATATGTGGCATTATTCTCGCTGGTTAAAGGAAGTTTAGTGTTGAAGGCCATTATAATCAATTTCACAAGGACGAGTACAATTTATTGTCGGATTCTGAGCGGATGGGGAATTGACTGAGCTTAAGAAGAGCGTTCTGACGATACCAGATGAATCTGTCGTAGTTGGCCGGCCGGAGTGGCCGAGCGGTTCTAGGCACTACAGTCTGGAACCGCGCGACCGCTATCGTCGCAGGTTCGAATCCAGCCTCGGGCATGGGTGTGTGTGATGTCCTTAGGTTAGTTAGATTTAAGTAGTTTTAAGGTCTAGGGGACTGATGACCACAGCAGTTAAGTCCCATAGTGCTCAGAGCCATTTGAATTTGTCGTAGTTGCTGTTGTCACGAGAGATCTGCGACTTCCTCTCGTCATGTCTCTCATCTAACTGATTTAACATATTATGGAGCACTGTTTTCAAGTTTTCAGGATGACAACAATAATAGCCCAACGGTATGTGCAAGTTATAAGACTGCGCTTAATATAGCGAGCACTGGAAAACCATTTGCTGAATTAATAAGTCTCTGTTAAGAGCAAACATCAGTGATGAAAATTTACGTAACTGTTTGTGTTTGTCTGTATGTAGAAATTTTGTTCCAGATATTAAACGTACTGTAAACTCCACCTGTCATAATTAAATAAAACGTATCGTATGTAATAGGTACTCTTTCAAACCATGATTTCTTTCAAGCACTCCTACTAACCTTATTCATTCACTCAATAAAGCAAGCTAGGAAACAAAACGCATTACAGAGGAAGGAGCGGACAGAAGGTATGGTGGGGATGGGAGATAAGCGGGTGGCCAGCTTGCCCCCGTGTGCACGCGGAACACCTGTTAACTGCACGCGTGCAAGTGCACCGCACATGTGCAGGATTCCTGCCCGCCCCTGGTCTAGGGCAACACAACAAATCTGCAGTGGCAGAACGTCAGCAAGATTGCGGAAAAGAAATAAAATCCATTGAAGCCTGTGTGTTGGCCAAGCAGCCGGTTACGACGAAACGCCAAATCAGAGTGGCCATCGAAATACTTAAACACCCTAATAACTGAACAGAGAGGAAGGACTCAGGCCTACCCCATCTTGGCTGACAGCGATCAGGGCCCAACAGACCGCACTGTCAACACGGGCACGAACGCTACTGGCGAGTAACTGTTGCCGCGCGGCCGAAGTTCAGCTGTTGGTAAACAGGAGCTAACTTCTCATTCGTTGGTGACCACCAGTCATGGAACACAATAGAAGAGCCAATAGGCCACAGATGTTACGCTCTCCCTCCTCCGCAGTAACCTATTAAAATAAAGTTCCCTCTCCTTCTTCCTTAAGTGACCAATTAAATGAACTACCTTTTTAAAATTATGACGTAATGGCATGGGCAGCGAACAGTAATAACAAAATATCAGGGACTCTGTATAGCTAGAACGCACCATTAGACCCAGAAATAGGCCACTGCAACCGTGGCGGAAACGTTGGTTTTCTCCAGCAGTAGTTTTATACAATATGATGCGGTACCATGCCCAGAAAACTTTTATGACGACTGACTCTGGCCACGGAAGCCTACGCAATAATAGCGACACTTAAATTACAAATCAGAATAACCTGTACACACAGTTACAGGTAGTTGATTACCCTGAATAGTAACTCGTCTATTCAATTGATTAGATACTGTCTAATGTAGTCATGTAAGTATCGTTGTGTATAGAAATTAGATTCATTTGTAATTTAGTTTCATACTAGTTCACTATCCTCTATGTTCTTCGCTTTAAAACACAATCCTCGGCGGTGAACTGGTACTAGGTCGAAGTCGTTAATGATGAAATATGGGTGACCTGAAGCTGAATAAAAGGAATTTAGGAGATGGTCGCTGCCTTTTTCTAATGAAGAACGCCCAGTATGTGGAAGTAATGAAAACTTTAGGCGAGGAATGTGCTGGCTCAGGTTCCATGAGCAGTCTATAGCAGCACTGAGGTGCCGGGTAGGAAGGCACTGCGGCCGGCGCTTCGCTGCCGCCCGGCGTGGCTGTGAACTTCTGTCGGAGCTCCAGCGCTCCCGTTGAGTGAAGACGCGCTCAGGCTCGGCCCTGAAATCCTCATGACTCCGTTGTCAGTTGTCGGGTTGGCGTGTAGGCAGTAGACGCAAAAGCGACACGAAGGAAGGCCCCAGAGGGCCTCTTAGTACGTAGCCAGTAAAGCAATATTTGTGCTGCCCAGGGGTGACGGCACAGGTGCCTCTTCCAAAACTTCCAAAGGGAGTCTGCATTCTGTATCGCAGAAGTACCCGGATCATGTTATATTAGTCGGAGGCGACTTCAACCTATCTAGTATAGACTGGCATGTCTATGGATTTATTACAGGTGGTACAGACAAGCTGTCGTGTGAATTACTTTTGAACACATTATCCGAAAACTGTCTTGAGCAGCTAAATCGACAGCCAACGCGTAGTGGAAATATTTTAGATCTGGTAGCAACGAACAGACCAGACCTCATCGACGGTGTCAGTGTTAAGACAGGGATTAGTGATCATGATGTTGCCATTACGACTATGGTTACGAAAGTTAAAAAGTCAGTCAAGAAGGCTAGGAGAGTATTCTTACTAGAAAGAGCAAAAATGGCTCTGAGCACTATGGGACTCAACTGCTGAGGTCATTAGTCCCCTAGAACTTAGAACTAGTTAAACCTAACTAACCTAAGGACATCACAAACATCCATGCCCGAGGCAGGATTCGAACCTGCGACCGTAGCGGCCTTGCGGTTCCAGACTGCAGCGCCTTTAACCGCACGGCCACTTCGGCCGGCTAGAAAGAGCAGATAAGCAGTTGTTAGCATCCCACTTAGTAAATGAATCGACTTCATTTACTTCCGGTACGATGGACGTGGAAAAATTATGGGCAAATTTTAAACACATTGTAAATCACGCATTGGACAAGTATGTGCCGAAAAAGTGGGTTACGGACGGAAGAGAATGCTCAGGAAGCAAAGACATTTGCACTCGTCGTAGAAGAAAGATCGGGAGAATGAGGAGAGGCTAAAGTTAGTAGAGATTCGTGCTGCTGTAAAAAGAGCGATTCGCGAAGCATTCAACCAGTACCACCGTCATACCTTAGCAAAAGATCTTGCTGAAAACCCAAGGAAATTCTGGTCTTACGTAAAATCGGTAAGCGGGTCGAAGGCTTCCATCCAGTCACTCACTTATCAGTCTGGCCTGGAAAGCTGAAATTTTAAATTTAGCATTTGAGAAACATTTCACGCAGGAGGATCGTACAAACATACCACCGTTTGAGACTCTTACAGATTCCCGTATGGAGGACATAGTGATAGACTTCCCTGGGGTTGTGAAGCAGCTGAAGGGGTTGAATATAAATAAATCACCAGGTCCTGATGGTATTCCAATTCGGTTTTACAGAGAGTGCTCTATTGCATTGGCTCCTTACTTAGCTTGCAATTATCGCGAACCTCTTGCCCAACGTAAAGTCCCGAGCGACTGGAAAAAAGCGCAGGTGACGCCTGTATATAAGAATGGTAGAAGGACGGATCCTCAAAATTACAGACCAATATCTTTGACATCGGTTTGTTGCAGGATTCTCGAACATATTCTCTGTTCGAATATAATGAATTTCCTTGAGACAGAGAAGTTACTGTCCATTTATCAGCAGGGCTTTAGAAAGCATCGCTCCTGCGAAACGCAACTCGCCCTTTTTTCACATGATATCTTGCGAACCATGGATGAAGGGTATCAGACGGATGGCATATTCCTTGACTTCCGGAAAGCGTTTGACGCGGTGCCCCACAGCAGACTCCTAAGTAAGGTACGAGCATATGGGATTGGTTCCTAAGTATGTGAGTGGCTCGAAGACTTCTTAAGTAATAGAGCCCAGTACGTTGTCCTCGATGGTGAGTGTTCATCGGAGATGAGGGTATCATCTGGAGTGCCCCAGGGAAGTGTGGTAGGTCCGCTGTTGTTTTCTATCTACATGAATGATGTTTTGGATAGGATGGATAGCAATGTGCGGCTGTTTGCTGATGATGCTGTAGTTTACGGGAAGGTGTCGTCATTGAGTGACTGTAGGAGGATAAAAAATGACTTGGACAGGATTTGTGATTGGTGTAAAGAATGGCAGCTAACTCTAAATATAGATTTATGTAAATTAAAAAAATGGTTCAAATGGCTCTGAGCACTATGGGACTCAACTGCTGTGGTCATAAGTCCCCTAGAACTTAGAACTACTTAAACCTAACTAACCTAAGGACAGCACACAACACCCAGCCATCACGAGGCAGAGAAAATCCCTGACCCCGCCGGGAATCGAACCCGGGAACCCGGGCGTGGGAAGCGAGAACGCTACCGCACAACCACGAGATGCGGGCTATGTAAATTAATGCAGATGAATAGGAAATAGAATCCTGTAATGTATGAATACTCTATTAGTAGTGTAGTGCTTGACACAGTCACGTCGATTAAATACTTGGGCGTAACATTGCAGAGCGATACGAAGTAGGACAAGTATGTAATTGCAGTTGTGGGGAAGGCGGATAGTCGTCGTCCGTTCATTGGTAGAATTTTGGGAAGATGTGGTTCATCTTTAAAGGAGACCGCTTGTAAGACACTAATACGACCTATACATGAGTACTGCTCGAGCGTTTGGGATCCCTATAAGGTCGGATTGAGGGAGGACACAGAAGCAATTCTGTGGAGGGCTGGTAGATTTGTTACTGGTAGGTTTGATCATCCCGCGAGCGTTACGGAAATGCTTCAGGAACTCGGGTGGGAGTCTCTAGAGGAAAGGAGGCGTTCTTTTCGTGAATCGCTACTGAGAAAATTTAGAGAACCAGCATTTGAGGCTGACTGCAGTACAATTTCACTGCCGCCAACTTACATTTCGCGGAAAGGCCACAAAGATAAGCTAAGAGAGATTAGGGCTCGTACAGAGGCATATAGGCATTCATTTTTCCCTCGTAATGTTTGGGAGTGGAACAGGGAGAGAAGATGCTAATTGTGGTACGAGGTACCCTACGCCACGCACCGTATGGTGGATTGCGGAGTATGTATGTAGATGTAGAACTGAACAGCTCACTGATAGGCAGATCGGTTCTTCATCCAAGGAAGATCGTCCCGGCCACCTTCTTCAGGTACTCACGGTTGCGAAGGAATGAAGCTTGCAGAGGCATACGGCTGCGGGCTCATAGCAGTAGTCCTAAACCCACTGATGGCGGCGACTGGTGACATTTCGTCGAATACAACAGGCCATCCTGCTAATAACAGAGTTGGCATTCCATCGTTATCAGTGATGCAGTAGCCAGACTGAGATTGGGTAGATGGAGGCAAGGGTTTTACTGTAGTCGATGACGTGGTGACTCCCGTACAGGGGACAGAATGTGCTCCACTTTCCTAACTTTGTCAGCATTCTTGGCTAGCCTAATATTTAATTTCACGGCCTCGCAACATTCCTTTATGAAAAATTCGAAGCTTGAAAGTGGTTCTTGTGTCATCCTTAGGTGAAGTTACAACACACAGCCCCGTTACAGAGGAGCATTATGTCAGCCCTGCACTGTCTTCTCAATATCAGGAGCTCCTGACGTTCTCTCTCACACACTCAGTGGCAACGACCTCATTCCCTGATGGGACGTCATTTCTTCCGAGTGTCGGCAGGAATTACCCATACAGCAAGACGTATCAAGTTTACGACGAAATTGACTCCGTTCAGAAAACCCACCTTTTCGGCAAGCAGATGAACTAGATGCCAGTAATACTGGGGTAAGAGACCTGTGGAAAAAGAGCTGTCAACTTATTGAAAATCCTGAAAAGCGTGGGTGGTTCCAGATGTATAATTGTGATAACTGCTAGCACAGAACTCGAAAGGAAACTGTGGGTCAAATTGAACAGAACTCGCAATGGGCATGGACGATGTGCAAACATTCGTTACAAATGGGGTCCTACAAAATTTGTGACTGAGGGCCTCTGAAGCAGACAATAAAGCACATTAGAGATGAATGCCCCTTGCGTTTCTACCAGGGGTGTTGGAGCAACCTCATGTAAGCTGATGTTATGGCACATATATGGATTAGGAACATAGAACTTGACATTTAGTTAGTTTTATATGTGGTTTTGTATTTTCATATTCCTGCTATATATAGTATTACTAATATTATACACCATTGCCCATTAAAATTGCTACACCAAGAAGAAATGCAGATCATAAACGGGTACTCAATGGACAAATGTATTATACTAGAACTGACATGTGGTTATATTTTCACGCAATTGCATATATACTGTGAAATCAGTACCCAGAACAACCACCTCTGGACGTAATAACTGCCTTGATACGCCTGGGAATTGAGTCAAGCAGAGCTTGGATGGCGTGAACAGGTACAGCTGCTCATGCAGCTTCAACAAGATACCACAGTTCATCAAGAGTAGGGACTGAGGTATTGTGACGAGCCAGCTGCTCGGCCACCATTGACCAGACGTTTTCAATTGGTGAGAGATCTGGAGAATGTGCTGGCCACGACAGCAGTCGAACAATTTCTGTATCCAGAAAGGCCCGTACAGGACCTACAACATGCGGTCGTGCAATATACTGCAGAAATGTAGGGTTTCGCAGGGATCGAATGAAGGGTAGAACCACTGGTCGTAACAAATCTGAAATGTAACGTCCACCCTGCCGTAAATGCGAACAAGAGGTGACCGAGACGTGTAACCAAAGGCACCCCATACCATCACGCCGGGTGATACGCCAGTATGGCGATGACGAATACACGCTTCCAATGTGCGTTCACCGCGATGTCGCCAAACAAGGATGCGACCATCATAACTGTAAACAGGACCTGGATTCATCCGAAAATTACGTTTTGCCATTCGTGCACCCAGGTTCGTCGTTGAGTACACGATCGCAGGTGCTCCTGTCTGTGATGCAGCGTCAAGGGCAACCGCAGTCATGGCCTCCGAGCTGACAGTCCATGCTGCTGCAAACGTCGTCAAACTGTTCGTGCAGATAGTTGTTGTCTCGCAAACGTCCTCATCTGTTGACTGAGGGATCGAGACGTGGCTGCACGATCCGTTACAGCCATGTGGATAAGATGCCTGTCATCTCGACTGCTAGTGATACGAGGCCGTTGGGATCCAGCACGGCGTTCCGTATTACTCTCCTGAACCCTCCGATTCCATATTATGCTAGTCTTTGGATTTTGACCATCGCGAGCAGCAATGTCGCGATACGATAAACCGCAATCGCGATAAGCTACAATCTGACATTTATCAAAGTCGGAGACGTGATGGTACTCATTTCTCCTCCTTACATGAGGCATCGCAACAACGTTTCACCAGGCAACGATGGTCAACTGCTGTTTGTGTATGAGAAATCGGTTGGAAACTTTCCTCATGTCAGCACGTAGTAGGTGTCGCCACCGGCGCCAACCTTGTGTGAATGCTCTGAAAAGCATATCACAGCATCAACTTCCTGTCGGTTAAATTTCGCGTCTGTACCACGTCATCTTCGTGGTGTAGCAATTTTAATGGCCAGTAGTGTATACCTGTAATTTTAAACTGTTTGTGAGCCGTAAGAATAAATAAATAAAATAAACACCGTCGCTGTGTACGCTATGGGCTTGCTCCACTTAGCATCGTACCAGTCGGTTCCAATAAAATTTTACTGCTGCTCTTAATTACTAATCTTCTCTATAACAATGCGTTCTGCAATTCTTCCTCATTTTTTTCTGCTATTGCAATTTGTATTTATAGGACAGTTTATAAGGTAAGTAAATTAATATGTGATAATAATAAGGTAGATAAAGTAATTTCGATAACAGCTTGCAGTAGTAAAGAAAATTTTTAACCCTAGTCGCATTATTACGGCTCCTTTTCTCTCTTTCTCAAATGTCCGTCCTTCCCTTTGAACAACTAAACCGATGGTACCTGTCGTATAAACATAGGTCGTATACTCAACGGCTGCGCCTGCTACTCGCTACGGAACTGGTTGTTACGTTAACTTCACCACGACGAGATTCCATAATTCGATCGGTTGTCCATTCATTTATGGAGTGATATTCTTGTCCCTCCTTTGACGATATCAGTTTCTCACATCGATAAATCGTTCTTCCTTTTGAGGACCGTTGTTGCTTCGTTGTTCTGCAATGTTTATAGATCACAATCTGGATACAATTTGGCTAACATACCTCTTTTGCTTCAAGCGATATAGATCCGTAGTTTCATCGTTTATCAACCAGTTCATAGCACTCATCCAGAACAGATAACGTACGGTCTGACTCCGCCGTGGACACTTCTAAAGAGTTACGACCGATACCAGATTCCTAGTCCCGACAAATTCCAACAAATCTCCTCCTGAATAATCTTGTTGTTACAGTTCGTCTAATGCAGTAAAAGCCATTGAGTCCTTCAGATCCAAAGACATCACTTGACAATAACAGCTTCTACTAATCAGGAACTCCGCGAGATGGAACTACTGGTATTGGGCAGCACATTGAAAAATTTCAACAGCTGCACAAATCGATCGGTCGCTTTCCACTTGTCGTCTGCCTCCCAGATATCTATTTCACATCTGGTCAAAGTCTCTACGACCTTCATTCTTAAGACAGTGGAACTGAAAAATTACGACACAAAGTAAATATTGCAACATAAACAAGAAAACCGATTTACTACAAATTACGCACTGTACAAGGCACATATTACTTACGTAAGATCAGCATATTAATACTCAGAACGTATTTTATTCTGTGGGTGTACGATAAACCAGAACTACAAAAACATTCGAGATTTGAAACAGACTAATGATGGAGAACAACTTGACAATTACAGTACAGTGAACAGACAACATGTATAACATAACTGTGACTGCCTGCATTTGGTCTTGCACCTCTTTACAAACAAACGACGGACGGTCTTCTGTTTGTGGTGCCACACGACGAATTCACGATCTTGTTCGGCACTGTTTTCATACAGTACTCGCAGGAAGAAGACGAACCGATGTGATCCTACAGGGGGCTGGGAAGTGACCATAGCTGGCGTCTCAAAGACGCGGCTGCTACGGCCTGGAATACGTAATGCGTCTGATCCGCATTTCTGTAACCAGGTTTAGGGACTGGAGCGTAGTTACTAATAATACTCAGAACTGACTGCCAACTAAGCATCATAAATCAGTAACTCTCATAGTTGTTTTTATATTTCTTTCGTAACTGTACTCAAAACTAAGAAACTCATTCACGGACATTTTCGTGCCTCGCCAACAGTCGAGCACACCAAACAAATATAAGTAATAAAAGAATGTGTGTGTGTGTGTGTGAGAGAGAGAGAGGGAGAGAACAGAGAGAGAGAGAGAGAGAGAGAGAGAGAGAGGGAGAGAGTGATAAAGATAAAAATGAATGAGAGAGAGGGTAAAACCTCGTTGTAAAGAAATTGAATACCGGTATGTAAAGACATCTTTCCTTACAATAATACGTTCCACATCATTACAAAGTGTCGTATTCATGATCTATGGAACAAGTACTAATCCAATCTAATCTAATCATATCATATAGCTGACTAGCTGTGAAGAGTCATGAATTACCGAAATTTTCATATCAGTAATTAAATCTAAACTTGAAAACAAAAGAGAGTTTTTGTAATAAAGCGGTACTCCTATCAAGACCCTTTCACCCCTGTTAACCTACAGAAGATTGCAGTCTTGGAAAAAGGAACGAAATTATTGAACTATATTGTTCCGAGAGATTCAGATCCTGTTTCATAGTCTAGCACCAAATTTTTCAACGTCTCTAGTTCAATCAAGTAAAATAAGAGCCCTGTTCCTTTAAATGGCTATCGGTTCATCAAATAAAATAAAATTTTGTAATGTAAGTAAGTTTACTGGCGCCAGTATTTCTGTTTACAATGACTTACACCTACTTCATTTCCCAAAACAAACCGGCTCTGTCCACTTGGGAATGGAGGAACGTGATGTTTAATGCGGATTCTGGATTATAAGTCTTTCTCTTGATGTTCTCAGAGGTAAAGTAAATCTGTTTGTGCCTCTTAAAAGTAAATGCGTGAACCCACGCATTGCACTTGTGATAGTTCGTTCCACCAGACAATTGTGGCCACATTTCCCAGCCCCAGGAGTGTGCTGTAACGGATGATTTGCTTAGCTTACAAAATTAGTCACGGTGGAAAAAATGCGAGTCTATTAAATGGTTAAGTAGAAGCAAGCTTCTGACGCGGAGGTTATGCTATTCTCACGTCAGCAGGATGTAAAGCCTCTTCCAGGCTTCATAGCCTCGATCAGAATCCATTTTGAAATTTTCACTAATTCAGGAAATTTCTTAGTTCGAGAAAATCCACTCTGAAGTGTGATGTTACCGGATAATTCCATTTTTACCGTCATTATTATCATCCTTTTCTTCATACTGCTGCTGGAACACATGTGCTTGAAGATCATTCAATGTCTTTTGGTCATTATGGAAGTAGTTGCCCAAGAGCAGGTTCTTTCCCTGTCTACGGAATCCTTTTCATGTTAATATAAAACCTCAGCAATTACTCGTAGATTGCATTAAAACTAAAATAATTGATGAAAACGTTACTTGATAACAAAAACGCGTTGCCTTTCTTCATTTACTTCCGCCAAGAAATGACTGTCGAATACTGTCAAATCAAAAGCCAAGGGATCTTAATGCCTTCCGAAATACGTCGCTGTCAGTTCTTCTATATGATTTGGTCGACTTTATCTGTTTCAAGTTGTGTATGACAGAGAATGTTTTAGAAAATCAATTGTTTTCCTTTGCAATAAACAGAAAGATTTTCATTCTAAGCTCTCCAAGTTCAAGATTTTCCCAATATTAGTTCAAATTTAATATTCGCTTCTATAATGTAGGAAAGAATTTCACAGTTGCAAAACCCGCATCCGACTCCTCGCACTTAGTCGCTGACCATAAATTCTAGCTCAGAGTGACACCAGTTTAAGTCACCTAATGTAGCGAAGACTGTTTCCCAGTGCTCTTTCTCACCGGAAAATATGCGATTCACTCATTGGGCTCCATTAGTACACTGTAACAGTAATTTCTGTGTGTATGCAATGCGTACGGATTGTAGAATTCAGTGGTGCTTTCTCTTCCACTTCTGTATATGACTGACCTAAACGGGCCATTTTTCATTACAGGCCCTAGGCGGTGCAACATCATACTGACAACAGTAATGTGCTTATACTGACAACCTCACTGTTCGTTTTACCGGATTTTGTAATCATTTAAATAAAACAACATGACCTTCCAGTGGGAGACATTTCGTCCCCCTTTTCCTCGTGTGAAATTTGTCAGTAAGCTTTTTGCCTTCCAACCAGCGAAATGCGGCAGAGTACGGTCGGTAAACGATTCACAAACCACGATTTAGTGCCGTTAAGACGATTTCTTTAAACATTGGCGTAGCTGGAGGAATTTAGTTTCTTCTTAAATCGTCTTATGCAGCAACGTTCACAGGTACCTCAAATAGGAAAAGCTCTTTATCCAGGTACGAAGGTTGTAAAAAAAACTTCCCACAGTTTGCGGCAGGTTGATCTTTTCGTCTGATAGCACTGTGTAAGTATTTTGTCTAAGAGGTATCACAAGTAGTTTTCCTGTAGCTGTGGGAATCATTGGTTGAAAAAGAGTTTAACACCAGTGGGTACAGCACTGCTAAATATTTAAAATGAGTGTTGGGTTCGTACCTCAGTCAAAGAACTTCACATTATGCACTTCATCTTTAAATGCGTACACACTTTATTACTTCTGAATAGAGGTATATCAGACATCTTTCTTGGTTAGTTAACAGGGAGGAAAGGGTTTTGATAGGAGTCCCGGTTTATTACAAAAACAGTCGTCTTTTGTTTTCAAGTTTAGATTTAGTTACTGATATTGGTGAAACTTTCGGTAATTCATGACTCTTCAGGCTAGTTAACAATATGATATGATTAGATTAGATTTAATTAATACTTGTTGCATAGATCATGAATACGACGCTTTGTAATGATGTGGAACGTGTTATTTTAATGAAAGAGTTCTTTACATACCGGTATTCAATTTCTTTACAACAACTTTTTACCCACTCTCTCATTCTTTCTTATCTTTATTTCTCTCTCTCTCTGTTCTCTCCCTCTCTCTCACACACACACATTCTTTTTTTACCTTTATTTGTTTCGTGTGCTCGGCTATTGGTGAGGCACGAAAACGTTTCTTAGTTTTGAGTGGAGTTACGAAAGAAATATAAAAACAACTATGAGAGTTACTGATTTAAGATGCTTAGTTTGCAGTCAGTTCTGAGTATTATTAGTAACTACGCTCCAATCCCTAAACCTGGTTACAGAAATGCGAATCATATGCATTACGTATTCCAGGCCGTAGCAGCCGCGTCTTTAAAGGGCCAGCTATGGTCACTTCCCAGCCCGCTGTAGGATCACATCGGTTCGTCTTCTTCCTGCTAGTACTGTTACTGAGATTTGGCAACAAGGCAACGTATGTTTGGCAACTCTGTGATCGACGGGTTACTTCCTGGTGTGCACGGAATTAAACCTCAAAGTTCACTTGATTTTTCCTCTCATTTCCATTGAATAATGTGAGTTATTATCGCTTGAGGTGTAACAAAAGGTTGCAAATTTACTGTTTTCAGCCCAGGAGAGTCGTTGCATGTGTAAATCGCAACTAAACTCGTCCTTTGAATAGCAGTTTACGAGTTCTAGCCACTATTGGGCTCGTAAGAGGAATGCACAACACATACGTTTTCGCTAGCTCTGTGGCGACGTGCTGACCTCGGAAGAAGCGTCTGTTATGCATCGCGGTTCTAGTCTCGGTTAAATTAACGTTTTTTATCCCTTCTTTGAAAGAGCTACAAACAGTCAGATCAAACGTCGATAAGGAAATCGCAAGAAAATACTTTCAGCTAATAGTGCAATGGTGAAAAACTTACAATCCTGCACAACAGGTAACGCCTCGTTCCGCTGCTGACTAGCAAATTTTGAATCTCTAGGAATGCATAACTTTATTTATGAATTGCCACAATTGCATACCTGTTGAGTATGACACAGCATACCAATTAAACACAGACCCAATCGAAATCTAAGTGAGTAGTATTTTACTAATTCGTGCAGATAGAGCACGCTTCTGTACAGATACTCAGTTTTATCAAAACAGACTTCATAAGGTTATTGTGGGTAGTTTTATTTAATTTCTTATAATACAGTGAACAAATTTCGTAAGCTTTCTTTTAGTGTTGTTAAAACAATACTAAACATGAGAGAGAAATTAATGATCAGCGATGTACGCTAATTCTCTGATGTTATCTATAACAGTCTGACACTGCCCATGCAGTTTAAAGATTACATGCATGTCGAAAGCTTGTTCTGAGTTAAAGTTGTCAAACAAGGTTTGAAGAAAAATAAAATGCCACTACCTGACGACAGCTAATGTAGATAATATTTTTCTGACTATTTTGGCACGATGCGTTCTCCCTATACATAATACAAAAGCTTCGAGATGCATCTGCTGCCTGGCTGTCTATTAAACCTGAAAAGAACAAAATGTCGCAGAAGTTAGCCCTTTTTCCACATGCGGTTATTCTGAGTTGAGAAGTGAAGGGAATTATGTTCAAAGTTCCATTAAATTGGTAACTTCAGCAGACAGCAGAACTGCGTTATATAAAATGTAGCAGCAATGTAATACAACTCGCGACGTCTAATACACTCCTGGAAATGGAAAAAAGAACACATTGACACCGGTGTGTCAGACCCACCATACTTGCTCCGGACACTGCGAAAGGGATGTACAAGCAATAATCACACGCACGACACAGCGGACACACCAGGATCCGCGGTGTTGGCCGTCGAATGGCGCTAGCTGCGCAGCATTTGTGCACCGCCACCGTCAGTGTCAGCCAGTTTGCCGTGGCATACGGAGCTCCATCGCAGTGTTTAACACTGGTAGCATGCCGCGACAGCGTGGACGTGCACCGTATGTGCAGTTAACGGACTTTGAGCGAGGGCGTAAGGTGGGCATGCGGGAGGCCGGGTGGACGTGCCGCCGAATTGCTCAACACGTGGGGCGTGAGGTCTCCACAGTACATCGATGTTGTCGCCAGTGGTCGGCGGAAGGTGCACGTGCCCGTCGACCTGGGACCGGACCGCAGCGACGCACGGATGCACGCCAAGACCGTAGGATCCTACGCAGTGCCGTAGGGGACCGCACCGCCACTTCCCAGCAAATTAGGGACACTGTTGCTCCTGGGGTATCAGCGAGGACCATTCGCAACCGTCTCCATGAAGCTAGGCTACGGTCCCGCACACCGTTAGGCCGTCTTCCGCTCACGCCCCAACATCGTGCAGCCCGCCTCCAGTGGTGTCGCGACAGGCATGAATGGAGGGACGAATGGAGACGTGTCGTCTTCAGCGATGAGAGTCGCTTCTGCCTTGGTGCCAATGATGGTCGTATGCGTGTTTGGCGCCGTGCAGGTGAGCGCCACAATCAGGACTGCATACGACCGAGGCACACAGGGCCAACACCCGGCATCATGGTGTGGGGAGCGATCTCCTACACTGGCCGTACACCACTGGTGATCGTCGAGGGGACACTGAATAGTGCACGGTACATCCAAACCGTCATCGAACCCATCGTTCTACCATTCCTAGACCGGCAAGTGAACTTGCTGTTCCAACACGACAATGCACGTTCGTATGTATCCCGTGCCACCCAACGTGCTCTAGAAGGTGTAAGTCAACTACCCTGGCCAGCTAGATCTCCGGATCTGTCCCCCATTGAGCATGTTTGGGACTGGATGAAGTTTCGTCTTACGCGGTCTGCACGTCCAGCACGAACGCTGGTCCAACTGATGTGCCAGGTGGAAATGGCATGGCAAGCCGTTCCACAGGACTACATCCAGCATCTCTACGATCGTCTCCATGGGAGAATAGCAGCCTGCATTGCTGCGAAAGGTGGATATACACTGTACTAGTGCCGACATTGTGCATGCTCTGTTGCCTGTGTCTATGTGCCTGTGGTTCTGTCAGTGTGATCATGTGATGTATCTGACCCCAGGAATGTGTCAATAAAGTTTCCCCTTCCTGGGACAATGAATTCACGGTGTTCTTATTTCAATTTCCAGGAGTGTATATGGTCTGCGACATTTACCGCGACGCCACTAGCTGTCATCTAGCTACAGAATCTCCAGAAGTGAACAACAGTTCCTCCAGAACTTCCGCATTCCACAGTGCTGTGAGATAATGCATATGGCCGGATGTAGACTTCTGAGAGGCAGACAGTTACAGCTTTTCTTTTGCACTGCACGACGTCTTCAACAAACAGATAGCGCAATAGAGTAGCTCAAATGTATAGGAGCACTTCCTGTTTAAATTTCTTCATCCTACACTGTTGCCAGTTCTGTGTAGGTGGCAGTTACATGATTTTATTTCGGTGATTACAAAATAGAGTCAAATGTATGCACTGGGTAGCCGAGGCAGCTAGTTCATGGCGATTCGGTCAACCAAGTAAATTAATGTACTGAACATGCTGCAAACCACTACAGGGACCTTGTGTGTCAGAATTTTCATAGAGTGTGCCGCAACGGGGTTATGATAGAAAAATGAGTCATATAGAAGATGATTTGGTGGTCTGTTGGATTGATGGTGGGTTCCCCTGCCGATGGTCTGGGTTCGATTCCAACTTCTCCTGGTGATTTTTAATCAGGAGAGACAGGTTCTATTCTCTTCTGGCTACGCTAAGTGAAGAAGATATAATGGCATTGTGGTCTGAAAGTCACATTAAACATGATATTCCTTCTCTACCAAGTAGACATTAGGTTGAACCACAATAAAGTCAGGAGTGGCGAAATGTGCGAACTCTATCACCAGTAACCTTTCGTATACTAGTTATTTATTTCTAATGACGAAACAAACGCTACGTAGGGTCAAAGGACCCCTATTCTATCTTTTATTTGAGTTTCTGTATGTCGATAAAATTGTTTCTGAACTAGGAATGCAACTCAGACCGCCCTTAACGCGCAATTTGATCCCATACTGACAATACAGCTCGACTACAATTTGTTGTTTATTCAAAACTGCAGATTCCTCAACATCTCCACATATTGCGCGTGAATGGGTTAGAATGCTGACCCTGCACTAAAGTTTTCATTATGTATTATGAAGCCCTAACATGAGAACATCTATCTGCTGGTCTATAATAATTTTGATTTTTTAATGCATTTTCATTCGTTGTCAAAACTAACGATATCTGACGTTTTTGAGTCCCAGTGAGACACAGAACTACTTGAGAGATCACTGTAAGTTAAAGGATGTTATCCCGAGCTGCTGCTGGAGAAAAATTCGGTAGCTGACGTCTCTTTGTGTGTAGTGAGCAACGGTATGTGTGGGATTCGATTCCCAGTCAGTACTGAACCCTTCGTCATATTCTTTCTAGTTCAGACATGCCCACATGTCGCTGCTGATGTGACAAACCCATATTTAACGTTCGTTTTCTCTAGAATATAACAGCGATAGGTTCCAGGTGGGAGTCCTGGGAAGGAAAAAATTAATGTTTCTTCTCGTCATTTCAGTTAAAACATCTAGCTACTGCCGAGAAAATCCGATATGTCACAGTTGATTGTGCTTCGATAACAATCCAGATAGGTTCTTTGCTCGAATCCCTGTCCAACACAAGGCTTTACATCACGGCATCTCAATTAAGTTACTTGTGAAGAAGAAATATTTAACATCTCTCGTAGTTCGTTAACAGGGACAACAGATGCTGGGTAGGAACACTCGTCTGTTAAAAATGTTTACGTTATGTAATTTAATGTTGATATTTGCTAACTGATACTGTCTAAAATCGAGGTATATCACTCTCTGTATGCCTAATCACGAAATCTTAGTCTGCATGACCTGGGTTTGAATCCAAATGCAGAACGAGACGGTTCGTCGTGTCATTTGAAGTTCATACATATTTTCAACTAGCTGCTTGTGAATAACTTAAATATTTAATGTCATTTTGTGCTAAATAACAAGTACGGTATGTTACTTTGAAGAGGAAATCATGAATACAACGAATTTACTACGTGCATTACCTATCTGACGTAATAATGAGAGTGGTAACATTTCAGGTATGTCATTTATTGTAATAAATGTGAGCTTACAAGTCCTAAGGACAGTCTTATCTGTGATAAGGTGTTCCCAGATATTTGTAGTATCGTGGTATTACATTACATCTTGAGCTATTCCGATACAGAGCCGAGTTTTCTAGTGGTGACTTGTTGGAGCCATTTTCTATAGTCAAACGACTCTACCAATGAGTTATTAGAGGACCTGCTTGACAGCTGTGTTATGTGGATTGGATGCGAATCAGGCGAAATGCAATTCAGGTCGTTCGGATACTTTCGAGCACGACTGTACGTAAGTGGTAATCGTTAAAGTTTCTTTACCCAACTTCTGTAAAAACGTGAGTTTGTGGTTCCCATTGCTCAGTTTTCAATCATTCATCGATCCTATCAATTTTGAGTCGTTTGCGTGTCAAAAATTTAAGGATGTTCTCAAAAACGAGAAGGGGAGGGGGTGTCATTTCAAGCTGTACAGGAGCGATCTGCTAAATAGAAGCCGAATCGGTTAGACGCATCAGAGGCCGTCTGCTTGTATGAAATAGATGAGCTGCCGTATTTTAATCCTATCTAACAATCTACGAATCAGATTTATAATTACAAAACTGTCAAGGGAACTGATGTATCTGGTTGTGAAAACGTCATTCTCTTCATTCTACACTGATAATTTATAATACAAAAAGTCACTATTGACATCTGTATGGGATGTGATCACCAGTCACAAGTACACAGGCCGTACAATGGGTGGCATACTCTAGATCAGGTGGTCGAGCTGCTGCTGGGGTATAGCCTCCCATTCTTGCACCAGTGAATGTCGGAGCTCCTGAAGTGTCGTTGGGGTTTGAAGCTGTGCAGCGATACGTGGGGTTTAGGTCTGGAGAACAGGCAGGCTACCCAATTCGCCTGATATCTTCAGATTCAAGGTATTCCTCCACGATGGCAACTCGGTGGGGCCGTGCGTTATCATCCATCAGTAGGAAGGTGGGACCCATTGCACCCCTTATTCAAAATGACGTCCTGATACACCTGACCTGTTAAGTTCCCCTGTCAAAGACATGCAGGGGTGTACGGGCACTAATCATAATCCCACCACCCCACACCAGCAAACCACGACCTCCATACAGGTGTCTTACAAGGACATTAAGTGGTTGGTATCTGGTTCCTGGTTCACGCCAGATGAAAACCCGGCGAGAATCACTGCACTGACTATACGTGCACTCATCCGTGAACATAACCTGGGACCACTGTTCCAATGACCATGTACTTTGTTTTTGACGCCTGGTTTTATGGGCTCTCCTGTGACCAAGAGTCAGTGGAATGCATCTTGCAGGTCTCTGGGCGGATAAACCATGTCTGTTCAGTCGTCTGTAGACTGTGTGTCTGCAGACAACTGTTCCAGTGGCTGCGGTAAGGTCCCGACCAAGGCTACCTGCAGTACCCCGTGGTCGTCTGCGGGCACTGATGGAGAGATATCGGTCTCCTTGTGTTGTTGTACACTGTGGACGTCCCGTACTGTAGCGCCTGGACACCTTTCCTGTCTGTTGAAATCGTTGCCACAAGCCTGAGAGCACACTTTGAGGCACACGGAGTGTGATACGACCTGCTGTGTTTGAGCAGCGTCCAGTCGCCCTAGTATCCTACCGATCATAACGTCTTCAAAATGTGTTCTTTGAGCTATTTTCAACACACAGTCACCATTAGCACATCTGAAAACGTCTGCACACTTACTCGCTACACCGTACTCTGACATGCACCAACACACTTCTCCATATGTGGACTGCTGCCAGCGCCACTGTGCGACGACCGCAGGTCAAATACACCATACCCCGAGTTGATTTAAACCCGCGAACCTTCCACAAGAGCCTTGTTTCACCATGTATCAGCACTATCCTTAATTTATGAGCATGAGTGTAGATAAAGTTACGGAATTCTGAAGCAAAAGAACTCATGATGGAGTGACGCAAATGCAGACCAGCACTGGCAAAAAGAGGGTTCCTGGCTCTGAGAAGTCTCCTAGTATCAAACATAGGTTCTTAATTTGAGAAAGAAATTTTTTAGAATGTGCGTTTGAAGCACAGCACTCTATGGCAGTATGACACGGACTGTGTGAAAACCGTAACATACAGAACCGAAGTGTTTGAGGTGTGGTGCTACAAAAGATTGTTGAAAATTGGGTGTATTGATGAGATAAGGATGGAGGGGGTTCTCCGTATTACCGGCGAGGAATGGAATATATGAAAATCACTGACAAGCAGAAGGGACAGGATGACAGGACATCAGTTAAGACATGAAGGAAGTACTTCCATGGTACTAAATGGAGCTGTAGAGGGTCAAAACGAGGAAGACAGACACTGGGGTGCACCCAGCAGATAACTGAAGATGTGGCTTGCAAGTGCTCATCTTACATCAAAATGTTGGCGCCGAAAAGGAGTTCGTGGTGGGCCGCTTCAAACCAGTCGAGACTGATGATTCAAAGAAAAGTGATACAGTGTCTCATTATTACCATTTTACGGTATTTTCGTAAATAAACAATCCGTGAACATCATTTCAGGTAATACAGCTTCACATATTATCGCTTAGATTTACCGGATATACATTTGCACTTTCGAGAGAATCCGATGGTGCTGAGGTCCTTCTGCGAGGAGCATCGTTTACGAGTGCTTTGTGGCAAAACAGTTAAGAAGTTATCCAACTCGACGACTCAATAACACACTCCAAAGTAGGGTTGCCTTAATCTCTGTGAGACTTGTATGTAAAAGCACGGCCAATCATACTGTACCCACCTCATTCTATTTTCTACGGACTTACTGCTTGAAATAAAAGAGACACGTCAAGAGGTTTACTGAAGCGACGATGGTGGACGCGGGGTGGGGGATGGGGTGGGGCGGGGATCTTATAAGCTTTTGAGTTGATCCACTGTTATACAATTTCTTTTTCATTTTTAAATTTCGTTGCTTCATTGTTGCTAATCTTGTCTCAACTAGAAATATTTTTGACGATATCAGCCCACCGGAGCAGCTTCCCTAAAATATTCACTTACAAAGATGGTTAGTTTCAGGCAACCATTCAATGGCACTAATTTGTGCCATTTTTTCATTTGGATATCTGAATCTGATTTGAATTATTTGCGTTTCAGATTTTATACTTCGACAGGTCCATCATTCTAATAGTTCTTAAAAATTTCTCTAAACTACATTTTATGAAAATTCCTGTGCTCCAGAAAGAAAAGAAACTAAGTTCACTACATTAGCGATCTGCAGAAACTAGACAATACTAATGTCGTTATTTTGACATTCACATACCGTCTAGGCCTATTACCGAACACATACCACACCCAGTCTGTAGCATGTAGTTTTAATGTTGCCTAAACTGACGTATAGGTAAGTGACAGCACAAAGCAGTCGCTAGATGTCAGGAACAGAGGATTTATTTAAGGGACTGCTGAAATTATATTCTAAAGAGTCAATAAGATTTGCATACGCGAGTACCGTACCCGCAGAACATGACTGAGAGGCGCATTTCTAATGAAATAACTCCATTCATGAATATCTTCCTCGGGGCAGAAGGAGATTTCTGCTTCACAAATTTTTTCCTTTATCGTATTCCCTTTCGGTTCGTCCAGTGTTCGTGAAATACAGCTGAAAATGAATAAACATATCGAATCTTATTTACCGCTGCCTGCTCTGTACTGCTGCCAAATTGAATGTGTTCTTTGTGAATCGAGTGAGCCGAGGTAATTATTTTAATTGCCTTCCGTCGGCTTTCATTTGCCTAAATTTCTCACATGTAGAGAGCGCCACTTACGGTCGAGCCTTTGTACGAACTCAAACGTTCCAGCAGAAGTGCTTTTATTTAACTCAGCATTTCACGTTTCAGAGGAACGAGTGAAGCAGATAATTTCTGTTTTAAAAAATGCAAACGAGGCTCAGAGCTACGTATTGTTTCCAGCGCAGAGAGTAAACAAGCATTTTTATAAGCGATTATTGTCCCTCGGCAACGGAAAAGAACCTGCAACCAGCTACCAATGGCAGATTCCGTGGCCTTTCTGACTTGTATTTATTATCGTCGCAGTTATTGGTGGCCAATTTACCTACTTACCACCGTCTCGCAATAGGAATAAGTATGGAGACGCCGGTTTCATTTTTGCAGAATATTTATCTACATGTGAAACCGTGCAGCGACGAGCTGAGTGATTCAGATAAACTATACTGAATTTACAGCAGTCTGAAATATTCTTTCAAACCTCAAACGATACAAATGGGGTTGAAGTAATACGTTCTAATTTTTACGTAGTTAATTCACTTTCCATTATTTGCTGGTGTCACTTTAAGCAAAACCATTTTCAACCAGTCGAGTTCGAACTTGTAGCCGTCCTACATTTTTTCTTATTTAAAACTGAAGTACGTAAGAACATGTGAATACAGTAAAATTCCCCGAAAATGTGTCCCATTTTTACAAAATGTTGACCCAAAAATAATTTGTAACGCCATCTGACCAGAGGTGGCTTACACTCCACAACAGAAAGAAATAGGGACCCGTATGAACATTTGAATGACATCTCGATGTATTATAAGCTGTTTGAGTGAAATTACCCTGTGGTTATGATTAAACTGAGTGTCACGAGCGTTGCAGTGCGGGTTGCATACGTCGCAGAACGCTGAAACATCTTAAACATGATCATAACCTATGCGCTCGGGGATTGTGCTGAAATAAAAAGTACTTCCACATCCTGGCACCAGGTTAAAATATGGCGTTTTAAGCAGTCAGAATGTAAAATGTTTTCTGTTTAGATGCCAGTATGAGTTTGTCGCTTGGTGACCCGTGTTCATTTCTTTTGTGAAATGACTGTTGGTAATAGGTTAGGTAGGTTGAAGTATACCGTACGCAGCGCAGTGACTATAGAGAAGAAAGACAGAGACCGTGTCCTGCTGGTAAAGTTGTTGTATCAGGACGTGAGCAATAACGATTGTGCATTGCGGTATTATTATGGATAGAAACTGTTGCAAAGAGGCTCCATGTCAACACATTAGGTAAAGATTATGATCCAGTAATCTGAATATAAAAGTAAATTAGGTGGTGTAGCAGGAAGAAGTAGGTGTCACATTCCCATGATTGTACCTTATGAAGTGCCTGTAGCTATTGCCGACCGCGCAGCACATGCCTCAAGCTCTGTGGCCAGTGCTTTGACTTCTGTCATGGGAATCGACTCTCCCCTGGTAACCAATTTAAAAGATGCTTCGGCTTATTTTACGCTGATATCCGTGCAAGATTTAAAATGTGCACCAAATGAAACCGCAAGGTAGATTACATCATTGTGTCAGTGCCCTTTGTTTTTTGGCACTCGTGAAATTGGATGACTTGTGGCCTGGGAATATTAATTGGACTCACGGGGCACTTTTATTCTACACGATGACGTGAACGCACAGAGCTGTCGCATATGGGTTTCTATTACTTCATATGTCGTGCAGGAACATCCGATGCACATAGCTTATGTGACTGTGTTGCGAGGTTTCATAAGTTCCTTCATTCTTGGTCCGTTCTTCTCCGAGGAGGTGTCACCTCGTGTGCCTGTTCAGTGTACAGAACTTCTGCACGTTTATATACATCTCCTTGTGCAACACGTGATCCCAGCCTGCAAGAACGCAACTGTGTACGTACCTCTATTTTCATGCAGGATGGTGCGACACCATATGTGGCTTGCCAGGTGATTGATTTGCTTCAAGAAATCTTTGATGACGAACGCCTCATCTCCAGGTGATTTCGAGGTGCGTGGCCTTGCAGATTCCCCAACGTAAGTCATACGATTTCCGGTTGTGGGGATATCTGAAAGATCGTGGCTATCAGGGATGTATCTAAACTCTTCCTGATTTGAAGGACAGCATACAACGACATATTACTCCGATTAAACTGGTTATGCAGTTTTACGGATGTATCATGTTGATGAATCAGGAGACAGTACTGAATACATGTTGTAATAAGCGTACCAGAACCATCGTTATTATATTTTTGATCACTCCACCACTTTTCTTGCACCCTCACCACATTCTGATTGCTTACAACTTCATTTCATTACTGGTACCAGAAAATGAAACTATTATTTTCTTCAAAATTCTCCATGGGCGACTGGCTAATGAACACACGTACGAAGTCTGAGCGTCCTGCGATGCATACAGCCCGCACTGCAGCATTCAGAACACTGTCAGTTCAATTAAATCCACCCAATATAATTGATGTCCGTTCCAGCTAAAAGAGGTGACACAAGTATGTTATTCTAAGTCTGATAGCCTAACACCTGCCAGCACAAGAACATGAAACATAATAATGATAAAATAATTTGGTAAACAGTAAGCAGTTACGGTCCTCTTCACCACTATTTACTTTATGAACTGCAAATGCGAAAAAAGGTAGCAGTAGCTAAAGATTGTAGTCAAACTTCACAGTGATTAATACTTCTGATCAAGGCAGCTTTTAGATACAGGTTCGAGAGTAAGTACATAAACATTTGTGCAGTCGAATATTAACGGGGGAGGAATATAAATCTTAGATACTTCGGTTAAATTCCCAGTTCCTGACACTGGGTTATAAAGTGATACCGAATGAAATATTATACCTTCCGTATGATGTAGCAGGACTTTGATACATAAGAAAATGAATCAAGAGAATTCTAGACACTTCAGAAAATCCTAAACAGATTTCAATTTGTTGGAATGTGATGCAGCCAGTAGGTCTAACGTACTGACGAACGAGTGGAAAACCGATCTTCTGTCACCTGCATGGACCGCAATGCATCGCTCTGAAAAACGGAGATTAAGTTTCAACAAGAACGAAGGCACATTTAAAGGCCTAAAAATGCTACAAACAAAGTATTACGCTCAACTCTAAGTGACGGCAGCCACCTCACCGTAATTCTTGTAGCTCTTTGAATGAGAATGTACGGCTGAACGTAACCTCAGCGCAATTACTCAACATTCATAAGTAACCTGCAATATACGCGGTCTATAGAAATAACATGGAAGCGGTGAGAGGAGCCAATAGCCAAGAATAACATGCTCAGCCGAGTCATAAAACAGAATGAATGCTTTGTCCACCAGTCTATATGGTTCACCAACACGCTACACGGTGAGTGCAGGCCATTGCTTGGTCTGTACACAACGCCTCCAGACTATAGGCTACCAGACATGGCATCACTCCACTAGTCAAGCTCCGTAATACATGAAGCAATCGATTTACAATAAAGGGCTTATTTTTGAAATACTTGCGATTTACATCTCTTGTAAAACTGAGTAGCTTCATAAACGAGATTTTAATAAACTTCTTTTAAACTATAACGTAAGGTAATAAAGTACTGTATAGTATCCTACAGTCATCGGTCTATAGCTAATTTCGAAACTTTCCATTGTCTTATGTGGAATGTGGTGACCTAAGTCAGTCTCATACACTCTGAGTTGGACTTCCTTTATTTGCTTTGTGTAGCTAACATACAGCGTTTCCTGCCACTTGACTGGCAAATTGAAAAGATTGCTTTAAGAGTACGTCGAAACAGCATTTGAAGATAAGTGTATAACACAAAAGCGGAGATACTACAATGAGAAACAATCACTGATTGCAATGGTTAATTAGATAAATGTATATAATACATACATATAAACCTTTTTAGGTTAATTTCATTGTGTGGACTAGGTGGAAGTGGATGAACATTGGTGTATTAGATGTCGTTATATTTTGCCGTCAGATATACTGTGACTGAAAAACCTAAAACACAACATCTGATGAACTGACAGGTATGTTAGCCACTTAATGTTACTGTAAATAAAATCTAATTTGTCTGTTGGTAATTCAGCGGCAAACACCGCCTTTTTATGACATTTGTGAGTCTGTAACATGAACTACTTGTCTTTTTTCAGGAGAGTTACTGAAACTTTCTAATTCCTCTGGTGAAAACGTTTAGCCGATATCACATCTTGGCAGTTCGGGTATTTGACGTTATATTCATATAACTGCAGTGTATGAGGGTAAGACGTCTTTTGGAGATGGATGAGCTTTTCGAATACCAACACAGGCTCGTAGGAAATGCAGTACTTCGTTTCCATTATTGGTTCGGAATCATTCCCAATGATATAAGCAGTCTATCGTCCAGACTACAGTTATGACCAAGAGGAGTGATTTAAGAAAAATATGTCATAGAGAGGACGTTGTCCTCTCTATTAGATGGTCAGGTGTAACAGCTCCGAGGACACACAGGGTGAGTGTTGGTTTTTGTCCCTGAAGTCAGTGTCTGCAATACGCTATGTTACATTTCAGCCAAGCTAATGATCTTAAAAAAGGGCGTTGAGACAGGCCACACTTGCGGACCAATGTCTGGGAGCTACGGCTGAAACTCGCCGGCGAACATATCTCCATTTCCTCGAGAGAACAATTTTATACACATTACTTTTAACTGCGGGCAGCCGCAGCCAAACATCCACGTTTGTATAAGAAGACAGAAAAACACCACTCTGGCTGCAGAGAGCGTTTTGTTAAAACCACGACCAGTTTCCTTAGGTGGTATAAACAGTGCACAAATCCAGCTAGATGTGTTTGTCTCATTGATAAAAAGGGGGTGTCCTACATTATCAGCTGGAGGCAATTATCTTCATTACTGCTGAGCCCTTCTGGTACTTACAACGATTCGTCCCTCCCGCATCATATGTTAAATTTATCATTGGTGTAGTACTGTGTGGTGTCGGTTGAGCTGTTTTCCATTGTGTAATTTACCATTTCGGCATTATTTTTTTAAATGTTGTAGGCAACAGATACAGGAAATATATTGAGAAAGGACAGATTACAATTCACTGATACCAATGGAAAAAGTTTGCATAACTCCTGTTTGTCGTTCCGTCATTAAGAAGGTGATGCGCTACCATTGACAGAAAATTAAGATGTTCAGTGTCAATACTGAATTTGGAGAGACATGAAATTTCAAGACAGTATTGGATTTCGTGAAAAAAATGCAAGTGACGGCGGAGTCAATCACTGATGCGCAATGCTCTCTAAATTAATTGTTGGAAAATATTTAGAAAGAATAATTAGGGCAAGAAAATGCCTGAAATAATAAGAGCTGTATGCAACTCATAAAATCTGTAAATTGCACAAAATATACAACAAAGAATGAAACCAACTTCTGTCTAGCTCGCAGTCGGTAGGAATGCCAAGAAAAGAAGGACAGTAGCAGATGCTGCCGCTTCAGCGTTTGTTCGTAAACTAAATACAACTTAAAAGGGTCTCAGAAAAATTTTAAGCTACATATGCATTCGGTCATGTCATCTCTGCACCTTGTAATCTGTCATTCTTTCCGTGTAAGTTTTATTGTAATAGCCCTCTGAAGTTAGAGTCCCATCCCTGGTGACCTACAGAGAAAGGAATACCCCATAGGATCACGCAAATTAATTAGGGGAATTGATGATGTCAGGCTATGAAAACGTCTTACTGAGTGATAACTGATAGGGATGCTAAAATCATACATGACCTTTCTTTTTTTCGAGTCATCAGTCTTCTGACTGGTTTGATGCTGTCTCTTCACCTCAGAGCGGCACTTGCTAACTAAGCCCTCACTTATTTGCTGAACGTATTCCAATCTCTGTCTTTTTCTACAGCTTTGGCCATCTACAGATCCTCCTAGTACCATGGAAGTCATTCCTTGATGGCTTAACAACTATCTTATCATCCTGTCATTCCTCCTTGTCAGTGTTTTCCCCATATTCCTTTAATCTCCGATTCTATCAGAACCTCTTCATTCCTGACAAATCCGTCCACCAGATTTGCAACATTCGTCAATAGCACCAGTCTCCGATGCACCAGTCTCTTCTGTTCCAGTTTACCCACACTCCATGTTTCACTGAGACACAATGCTATGCTCCAAACGTACATACCCAGAAAATTCTTTCTCAAATTAAGGCCTATCTTTGATACTAGTAGACCTCTCTTACCCACGAATGCCCTTTTTGCCAGTGCCAGACTGCTTTTTATATCCTCTTTGCTTTGTTAGTCACTGGTTACATTGCCGCCTAGGCAGAATTCCTTACCTTCATCTACTTCGTGAGAATCAATCCTGATGTTAAGTTTCTCGCTGTTCTCATTTCTGCTGCTTCTCATTACTTTCGTCTTTCTTCGATTTAGTCTAAATCCATATTGTGTACGCATTAGATGGTTCTCTCCATTCAGCAGATCATGTACTTCATCACTTTCACTCAGGATAGCAATGTCATCAGCGAATCGTATCATTGATACCCTTTTACCTTGGGTTCCCACACCTGAATCTTTGTTTTATTTCCATCATTGCCTCTTCGATGTACAGATTGAACAGTAGGGTCGAAAGACTACATCACTGTCTCATACCATTTTTCGTCCGAGCACTTCGTTCTTGGTCGTCTACTTTTATTAATCCCTCTTGGCTCTTGTACATGCTGTATATTACTCATCTCTCCCTATAGCTTACACAATTTTTCTCAGAATTTAGAACATCTTGCACCATTTCACACTGTCGAACGCTGTTTCCATATTCTATGAATGTGACTCAAGTTTTCTTCAGTGTTGCTTCTATTATCAATCGCAACGTCAGAATTGGCTCTCTGGCGCCGTTACCTTTCCTAAAGCAAAACTGATCGTCGTCTAACAAATCCTCAATTTTCTTTTTCATGCTACACCCATAGAAATATTAATGAGACGAGGTATCATCTTATCTGTAACAAAAACAATCGGTCAGTCAAACACATGAGTTACCCATTCAGATAGATAACTGGCTATTTAATACTTGGATAAGCGATTCTAATGATGAACTTCAGCCTTGGCAGAGGTGTGTGGGCACGATAAAAGCAACGTTATAATACCACATAAGTACAACCAGTGGCTGTTAATATAAATAACATAAATATAGATATATATACATAAATACGTTTACATAAACATAAATATAAATTACAGGAAGAAGACGAGAAGATACACTGATGAGCCAAAACTTTATGACCACCTATTTAATAGCTAGTTTGTCCGTCTTTGGAACGAAATAATTCACTGATCTGCTTATCAGGGATCCGACAGGTTGTTTGCAGGTTTGTGGAGGTATGTGGCATTAGACGTCTGTGCACAGGACATATATTTCTCGTAAATAACGAGCTGCTGATTTGCGTACCCGGTGACGTCATCCGTTAGCGACCCAGATGAGTTCACTATGATTTACATCAGGCAGTTTGGTAGCCGAGACATCAAGACGAGTTTCCTAAATTGCCCATCGAACCCATGGAGCCCGATTCTGGCCTCGGGATACGGACAATTAGACTGCTGAAAGATAACATCGCCGTTGGACTAAACTTCAGGAATAATGGGATGCAAGAGGTTGCCAGAAATAACCGTATCTTCGATTACTATCACATGTCCTACGCAAGTGCAGGAGAAAGTCTGCCATAGTATAATACTGCTAACACCCACCTGCGTCCGTGGCGCGCAGCACGTTTCGAGCCGCCGTTGACCTCGATGACAGCGTTTGTTGATACGACTGTCGACCTAGCGTAGCAAAAATGTGATTCACCGAATGAGCCAGCACGTTTTCATTAATCGACGGTCGATGGTCCCGTGCACGCTGCAATCGTAAATGCTGATGTTGTCGGGACATCATGTGGGCCGGCCGGAGTGGCCGTGCGGTTCTAGGCGCTACAGTCTGGAACCGCGTGACCGCTACGGCCGCAGGTTCGAATCCTGCCTCGGGCATGGATGTGTGTGTTGTCCTTAGGTTAGTTAGGTTTAAGTAGTTTTAAGTTCTAGGGGACTTATGACCTCAGCAGTTGAGTCCTATAGTGCTCAGAGCCATTTGAACCATTTGACATCATGTCGACTCTTACGGGTGGTCCTCTGAGGAACTCCACGTAAACATTGCACGAAGAATAGTGTGCTCCAAAATAACTGTGCGTGAACCTGCTGAAAAGCCTCCGAACGCTAAGCTCTGTGATTAGTCTTGGACGTTCAACCACTTAGCGCCTAGTGGTAGTTGCACCGTCCTTGTACCTTTTTTGGGAAGGTGCTCACGACAGTAGCATGCGAAAATCCGAGCAGCTCCTCCGCTTTCCAGATACTCGTTCACAGGCACTACGTGATAATACTCTGCCAATTGTCAAAGTCACTTATCTCAATGGTTTTTCCAATATGCAGCCCATATCATCCGCTAGTGTTTGCTCCGCTTACATACTTTTGGTACCGCTTCACGTGCCTCCAACTCCACCATGCGGCATCCAACGTCGCGGAGTGGACATAATGTTTTAGCTTACCGGTGTAGGTTTCTACGCCAGTGAGATCCCCAACGCGTAAACTCAAAGCAAACTAGCTGGCTGTGAAATGGAATAACAGGCTCCTGAAGGAACTGAGCTTGCATCACATCCGTTGCGCTCTGTAATTGTAAATGATGATCAACCTTACCAAATTCGCAGCATAAGTATGGAAGGCAGTGACAGCAATCTCTGGAGCCTCTGAGTTCAGGTCTGCCTTTGTACTCGTTGCTTAGGTGGAAACAGCTTTCCATTCAACCACAAGGCTCATCTCCTTAGTCGTCTAGCAACAAGTCTTTACTTCATGATCTTCCAGTGGCAATCATCACTTCTCAAAAGTCTAATAAGAAGTGTTTCCTCCTCTACCTCCTAGCATGAGACGCCCTCTTTCTATATGCTCTGAGACTTTTCTCTGTCAGAGCCCAAGACTCGCCAGCCAGTGATGAGAGACATTACAAGTTCCGTCCAGCAAAATTCAAATAAATATTTTAAACAGTCTCCTACTCTTGCACATTTATAATACGCTAAATCAATAGAATCATGAGCTGGGAACGCAGGCAGAAGATCTCTACCATTCCATAGCACAGTTCTGAAATACACCTGTGATATGTCTAACGCGTAAGCATTTACTAGGAAGAGAGTGCTCTATGGAAAATAACGGTAAGAACCAACCAAAACGCTGGATTCAGAAGTTTGAACAGAATGCTACTTTTTGGGGTCACTCCTGAGGTAATGGAGAGCCACGCGCTAGCCTTGGAAGAACGACACCTGGCTAAGGTCTTTATCTTCTGATAAAGTTTTTTTGAATAATGCTGTGTTTTTCTGTGCGGGATAGTCCACCTGGAATGTAGGTGTGAGGCTAATGGATGCCGCTCTGGCTATTGCTGCTACGATCCAGCCTTGCACTCTGAATATTTCCATGGCAGCGAGCACCTTTTAAGATTTATCTTTTGCTAGCCAGCTCCTAGAGGCTCAGCTGTGTCGGTTCCTTCACTGTATTAAAAACAAAAGTGAGAATAAAGCAATAAAAAGGACCTTTACTAGAGATAATGAACCTAGCTCGATTTATTATGCAATGCCAGAGATCGACTTCTTGGTCAAGCGAATGAGCACGAAATATGTTGAAATATGTTGCGTGAAAAGTCTCAGAAAAAATAGTCATCTAACAGTACCTCTAAATGTGCAGAAAGGAATATTGAGAGTTTTCAGGAACACTAATTAACATTTCTTGCACTGGTGTATTTACATTTCATTTGGCTGTAATGTTAGTGTCACGTACAGAAAGAACTAATTCACCTTGTTGTATATCAGACAGATCATTTACATATTGAGAATAGCAGACATAAGACTGGGATTCTTGGAACCACGTAAGTGATTTCTGACCAGTCAGAATATGCTTTCATACTTACTTTCCCTGAGTTATTAAATACAGCTTTCTACGTTCTTTTTATTAGATATAACGTTGTCCATTGGTTGTCTATATTGTAAATTCCATCAGCCTCATCCTCCGTGCGATATAAAAGAAAATATTCGCAATATTCAAATCACAAATAATGTAAATATCTATGAAAAAGTGCGTCTACAGTATTAACGTCTCTGACCCAAAGTAAAACGGATTTTACTGAGAAGGAGAATGAATGTTCCAGAACATGTAGACAAGGGTCTTTTTTGTGTAGATGCTCAGAACCTAATGTAATGGAATGTTCTTAGAAACAATTGCCTTGCCAAAATCTGTAATAGGAAAGTAGTTGCTGATATCTTTAGTGTTGAGAGATGCATTTAAACATGGAAACAAGTCAATATCGCAGCCATAATCTGACCTGTAAAATGATATGCAAACATGTATGATGTGCTTTAAAACTATCTGCGATTAGAGGAATAAGTAAAATGTTATCATTCTTCTTTACACATTATAGTATATTTAATAGCGTTGCACACGGAAAATATAACAGGACTGTTTCTGAAATATTTCAGTGTTATTAGTAACTTAAAGTAAAACTGTTGTTTGTATTTTTATGTAGAAGTATTCCGAGGTATCTGCAAATAGACAAGCTACTAATAGCAGATATTTTACTATCGATACAGGAAGCAAAAGCGAATACGTTGAAGAACTATGATTTAGAAACTTAAACTTTCTCCTACAGAGTTAAAAAAAAGTATTCGGTAAAGCGCAAGAGATTTAGCGCACTAAGATGCAGGAAGTAAAATGACATAAGGTGACTTAAGAATGGAAAATAACGTAAGTACATTGTCCCGGACGAAAACATCATCTTTGACCCTAAAAATATTTATTCCTAGTCTATACCATAATTAGAAGAAGTTCCTGTGTTGATGAAAGTACACAAAAAAAAAAAAAAAAAACGGTTCACGGAAAATGTTAGAGCAGCAAATAATAAAGCGACTGCCCACTGCGCAGAGAAACAATGCAGTATTGAAAATTTACTTTGAGTTAACTATCCCACAGAATATTACGAAATATGGAATCAGTCTTTTGCTGAAAAATTTTGCGAATGCGCATTCATCGAGAAAAAATGGGATGTCATCCGTCAGCAAAGCAACATGATTGACGAGTATTAATTACCATAGCGGAAACGTCGTGTATTGTTACATAGCATCCAGGGTAATTATTTCCCGGAAGGGGGATGTATATGCTGTACAACGTTCCAAAATATATTTGTTACGCTATTACATACTGTTGCCGTTATAACTTGGAAAAATACAGCAATCTGATGTAATTATAATACTCTTGATTGACAGGTCATAGGAACATCGTCTGAACTCCTTAAAGCCAACTGCTCGATTTACAACCAAACTTCTTAAAGCCAACTGATCGATTTACAACCAATCATAGAAAATAATATCTTCGTTACCACTAACTATAGTCATTAGTTATCCCTTGTTAAAATTTCACAGTAGTGATGAATATTACAAGAAACTACAAGCTATCGTCAAACATTTAAATTTAACGATTTTTAGCAGAAGAACATCTTTAGGCGTGTCCATCACTTTTAGGTGAAAATTAGACATTATTTCCAGAGTCTTGTGAGGAAATAACGGTCTTCTACTGTGCGCGCAAGTTTACATTAAGCTCCAAAGCTACGCTACTGACGTTCTTTATATATTCGTACATTGCTAGAACAATATGTAGACCCATCACAGTACGATGCTGCTCGAATTAATTACAGATCAAAATGCCCATTCCATCAAGTTTTATTAGTTACAGAATTTTGTTTCTTATCATTGTACTTCTAACGATCGCCCAGTACCTCACCGATAAAGGATAGAGTATAAGGGCCGATCAAAAAGTTTCTGTTCGAAAGCCATACAGTCCAGAATCGGTATGCCAATCAAGCAAAGTCGCTGTGAGCACTGAGGGGATTATCTCACCGAAACATCAGATAGAAGATACTATTTTGGTAAAACGCCGTGACCTGCTGCCTGAAGAAGTCGGTAACTGCCTGATGCACGTCCTCCTCCGATGGGAATCATCGATCCTTCCATACCTTGGGTGGAAGTGCTCGAAGGCGTGATAATCGCATGAGGAGAGGTTAGGACTACAGGTAGAGTGCTCGGGTATCTCCCACTTGAGTAGGCATAGCTTCCGCGGTACGACATTGGCCGTACAGGGGTTTACTTTATCACGAAGAAGCAACACACTTTGTCGCAGTTTTCGACGGTCGTTTTCAACAGTCATGCAGCTCCATACACATTATTCTTTCCCCGATGGATGTCTACCGGTGTTTCTCCTTCGGCAGCCAAGATAAGAATAACAGCACGCTGGACCTGTTTTCACGCATTTGCTAATGTCACCATAGTCAACGTTTCTGCGTTTACCGCTTGCAATGCCACTCTAATCCGTTGCCTGCATGTCGGTACTCATATACTCACATCGGAGTCGCACTATGCTGTAGCAACGCCCTCAAGAGGTAACTTTCTGATCGCTCTTTACAGTACCGTTATGACTACTCTTGTGAGGTAATTTAGCTTTCGGAGGAAGAGAATAACCGAATGTGAACCTCATGAAATGGACATATCCCGCTTAGAAATGTACATTTTCATTTTATAATCACTATGATTTTCTTCACTGTACCCAACCAAGCTCAATGGCATATGCGAATGGTTCAAATGGCTCTGAGCACTATGGGACTTAACTACTGAGGTCATCAGTCCCCTAGAACTTAGAACTACTTAAACCTAACTAACCTAAGGACATCACACACATCCATGCCCGAGGCAGGATTCGAACCTGCGACCGTAGTGGTCACGCGGTTCCAAACTGACGCGCTTAGAACCGCACGGCCACACCGGCCGGCCCATATGCGAATGCCAAAGGAAGAATACTCAGTTCTGTGCAGCAGGTCAGGTTAAGGCACAATATAAGCAAATGTGGAGACGGCGGTGTGCCAGAAAGAATTAGGATGCACACAAGAAAATGCCTTGGTAATGTAAATACGTTACTGTTATATATGATTCAGAAGGATGTAGGTTGCAGTAGGTACTGGGAGATGAAGAAGCTTGCACAGGATAGATTAGCATGGAGAGCTGCATCAAACCAGTCTCAGGACTGAAGACCACAACAACAACAACTCAGTGAACATAGTTTCTTAGCCAACAAACCCCATCGAGTCCATGAAGTCTTTCAACATTAATGGTGGTCATAAATGCGTAATGGCAGAATATAAGAAATCTAGTGATACTACAACGACATAAATGCTCTTGCAAGAGAGAATATCAGTTGTCTGCAGTACGAGATGTAAGGATGCCGTTAGAATACATACTCAGTATTGGCGATTACTCTAATGCACCACAGATGACTTGGCATATGGGTGCCGTAGAAGGATGTATTGTGCTAGTATGTCTCATCGCTGCCCCCATTCCCCATCCAAACCTCTCCAAAGACAGCCACAGCCTGATGTTAGCTAATAAGTGGTGACGCTATAAATTCTTTGATAGAATTTGCCTGTATAGCTCATGGACATAAATGGTAACTGGATACATGACGCATCCAGGATCATTTCTCTCGACGACTGCACAGCGTGAGTAACTACTGCATTAACTAAAATATTACCTTCAGGTTTGTTCCGGATTAGGGTGCAGTTTCGATATTACTCTCAGGGCTGAACAGCGATGTTAGGACCATGGATCGATTCCACAGCTGGAAAAGGATGGGGACATCAGAACACAGGCTGCTATTTGAGCTGATCATTGATCAGAGAATGTAGAATGCCTGTTAAAAACTACATATGTACATGAATTTCATATCAATAGCGGCCCGCCACTAATTCCTCTCCTGAGCCAACCTTTTCATTTCAGAGTAGCACTTGCAAACGACATCCTCAATTATTTGCTTGACGTATTCCAATCTCTGTCTTCCTTTACAGTTTTTGCCCTCTACAGCTCCCTCTAGTACCATGGAAATCATTCCCTCATGTCTTAACAGTTGTCCTATCATACTTTCCCTGATCAGTGGTGTGCAAATTATCCTTTCCTCTCACATCCTGCACAGAATCTTCTCATTGGTTACCTTATCAGTCCACCTAATTTTCAACATTCGTCTGTAGCACCACATCTGAAATGCTTCGATTCTCTTCTCCTCCGATTTTCCCATCGTCATTGGTTCACTACCATGGAATGCTCTACTCCAGACCTACATTCTCAGAAGTTTCCTCAAATGAACGTCGAAATGTGATATTAGTAGACTTCTCTTAGCCAGGAATGCCTTTTTTGCCATAGCGAGTCTGCTTTTGATGTCCTCCTTGCTCCGTCCGTCACTGGTTATTTTACTGCCTAGGTAGCAGAATTCCTTAACTTTATCTCCTTCGTGGCCATCAATCCTCATGATAAGTTCCTCGCTGTTCTCATTTCTGCTACTTCTCATTATATTCGTCTTCCTTCGATTTGCTCTCAATCCATAATCTGTACTCATTAGACTGTTCATTCCGTTCAACAGATCATGTAATTCTTCTTCACTTTCACTCTGGATAGCAATGTCATCAGCGAGTCGTATCAATGATATCCTTTCACCTGGATTTTTAATTCCATTCCTAAACCTTTCTTTTATTTCCATCATTGCTTCCTCGATGTACAGATTGAACAGTAAGGGCTAAAGGCTACATCCTTGCCTTACACCCTTTTTAATACGAGCACTTCGTTCTAGGTCGTCCACTTTTATTATTCCCTCTTGGCTCTTTACATACTGAATATGACCCATCTATCCCTATAGCTTACCCCCACTTTGTTTTGAATTTCGAACATCTTGCACCATTCTATAGTGTGAACGCTTTTTCCAGGTCGACCAATCCTATGAACCTGTCTGGATTTTTCTTTAGTCTTGTTTCCATTGTTAACCGCAACGTCAGAACTGCCTATCTCGTGTCTTTACCATTCCTAAAGCCAAACTGATCGTAATCTATCGTATCCTCAATTTTGTTTTCCATTCATCTATAAATTATTCTTGTAAGGAAACTGGATGCATGAGCTGTTAAGTTGATTGTGTGATAATTCTCACACTTGTCAGCTCTTTCTGTCTTCTGAATTGTGTGGATGACTTTTTTCCGTATGTCAGATTGTATGTCGCTTTACATTCTATACACGAAAGTGAATAGTCGTTTTATTGCCACTTCCCCCAAAGATTTTTGAAATTCTGATTGAATGTTTTCTATCCGTTGTGCCTTATTTGATATCAGACAAATCTTCCCTCTCATAGAGGCTTTCAATGTATTGTTTCCACCCATCCACTCTCTCCTCTGCATTTGACAGTGGAATTCCCGTTTCACTGTTAATGTTCACACCCATACTTTTAATGTCACCGAGGGTTGTTTTGACTTTCCTGTATGATGATTCTGTCCTTCCGACAATAATTTCTTTTTCGATTTCCTCACTTTTTTTTCTGCACCCTTTTCGTCATAGCTTCCTGCACTTCCTATTTATTTCATTCCTCAGCGATTTGTATTTCTGTAAACCTCAGTTTCCTGGAAAAATTTTGTACTGCCACCTTTAATCGATCAATTGAACGTATTTCTTCTGTTACTCATTGTTTCTTCGCAGTCACCTTCTTTGTACCTACGTTTTCCTACCCAACTTCTGTGATTGCCATTTTTAAAATTTCCACTCCTCTTCAACTATACTGCTAACTGAGCTGTTCTTATTGCTGTATCTATAGCCTTAAATAACTTCAACCGTATTTCGTCACTCCTTAGTATTTCCGTATCCGATTTCTTTGCGTATTGATTCTTCCTGACGTGTCTCCAACGTCATCCTGCTCTTCATCATTACTAAACTGTGATCTGAGTCTGTACGTGCTCCTGGCTAAGCCTTACAATTCAGAATCTAATTTCGGAATCTCTGTCTGACCATGATGTAATTTAATTGGAATCTTCCTGTATCACCCGGTCCTTTCCAAGCAAGCATCTTCTTCTTGTGATTCTTGAACAGAGTATTCGCTATTACTAGCTGAAACTTGTTACAGAAATCAATTATTCTTTCTCCTCTCTCATTCCTTGTCCCAAGCTCATATTCTACTGTGATCCTTTCTTCGACTTCTTTCCTTACAACTGCATTCCAGTCCCCCTTGACTATTAGATTTTCATCTCCGTATACAGATTGTGTTACCCGTTCAACAACCTCATACGCTTGCTCTTTCTTTTCACTTTCAGCTTGCGACGTCGAAATGTATACTTGAACTATCGTTGTCAGTGCTGGTTTGCTTTGGATTCTGATAAGAACAACCCTGTCACTGAATTGTTCACAGGAACACACTCTCTGCCCTACTTCCCATTCATAACGAATCCTACTCCCGTTATACCATTTACTGCAGCTGTTGATATTACCCTGTACTTAAAGTAACTTACAGGAACAACTGAGATAGGTTTCCAAAAGATCAGTTCTTTTACCTGAGTACAAACCGTGCTTTGTGGCTACATCAGTGAAGTTCAGTGATACATGGACCCTATCGTTGGGCTTGGCGCCGATGTTGTCGGAAAACCAGAAAGTTTTATTGCTTTTAATGGGTCGGCATGAAACGCTTTTTTTATTTATTTAATTATTATAGTGCACTTCAATAGTCTTTTTAGCAAAGGCTCATCTGTCACGGAGAGGCCGGCCGGAGTGGCCGAGCGGTTCTAGGCGCTTCAGTTTGGAACCGCGCGACCGCTACGGTGGCAGGTTCGATTCCTGTCTCGGGCGTGGATGTGTGTGATGTCCTTAGATTAGTTGGGTTTAAGTAGTTCTAAGTTCTAGGGGACTGATGACCTCAGAAGTTAAGTCCCATAGTGCTGAGAGCCATTTTTTGCAACGGAGACGGTCTCGCAGGACATGAGCCCCCCAAAAATTCTGTCTAGAAGCACCCTTGTTCAACCAAGAACACCGAAGACCTACGCCTATGTTTGGCTTCATAGAGTCTCTCGTAACCGACTCCTCCCATGTTTCCAAGACCGTTGGCCTGCTCTGTAGGCATGCACCTCCCTCACTCTCATCTCAGGAATGACAAAGGTTTCTGGTAAGGATAAGTTTTGACCCTGGACAGTCATTTCGCCTCGCTGTCAGTTCCTAAACCAAAATCGTCACGATACGAAAGCAAGTGTTATTTGTAGGTTTCAAAACATTTTTTGATCGCAAAATTTTCTTTTTTTATTACAGATCCACATGATCATCATATGTGTCTGTCTTCTTACGCTAAACAACAAAATATAAAAAAAATACTTTTAGCGTTGACAGGCATCGTCAAAGGAGGTAAAAATATAACAAAACAAGTATAAACCAAAGTATGCTCTTCTGTACGATCTCCATCATCATAATGTCGATGACACTACACTCCTTAATGATCTGACCGATTATTTGTCCTCGGAGTAAAGAATTTACTAACATAATTATTGGTAGAATATTTATCTCAGGAAAAAAGGTCACTGAATTGCTATAAGCATTGGTAATAAACCTGAAACTCCACGGTGGGACTATAAAGTGAGCACGGTTGAAATGCTGGAAAGTGGTTTTCCACAGTCTTCATTAGTAGTATTAAATTTCTAATACAATAACGCAGTGCCTGGGTTGTTAAGAAAAGCGATGTTCGTTCGGATATTCATCCCCGGAACCGGAACTGCATTATGTGTTTACAGGTTGAGACGTAGGAACGACGACATACTGAAATTTTGATATGGCGTTGATTCGTGCACGGACAGCCAAAATGGTTAAGGCGGTCTCTTGCTTAAAGGTGGAAATCCTGATTTTTCACTGTCGTCATTCCATTATGGTTGATGGCTGTCCATATTCGCAAGTGCGAATGCATTCATGCATTTCATAAATGCTGTAGTCGCCGCACTGCTTGTTCCTTCGGGAGGAACTTTGCTGCGTATTTCTGAAAACCGCAGGCATTACAATATGGTAATAATACTGTGCGTAAAACTAAACATAACACGTGATGCTGAAGTCAAGAAATACCACACAAGCAGCCAAGAAAACTGTCTGTGCTGTCGAGAGGACGTGGGTGAGTGAAGAAATGTTAGAGTGGTATGTGCTGCATGATAATGTGTGTTTACATTTGAACGTTGTTCACATGACAATTACGTCACTCTTACACCCTTGCGAATTCGACATATTTGATAAAGCTGTCCGAGAAAAGTAGCTTGCCGTAACAAACCTGATGTACCTCCATGAGAAAGCTGAAATCAAACAGTTATCTGTATATACAGAAACGTTCAACGCTACTTGTAGGAAGCAAAAAGTGTTGTACACATTCAAGAAAATACTGTCTTCTCAATATGTGACAGTTTAGTGTTACTTAATAAGTGAAAATATATTGAAAAAATGTTTACATTCCTTAAGCCTGTTGAGTTCCAGTGTTATCTAATGATCCCAGAATGATATATACTATGGAAATAAAGAACCTCATTAAAATCTGCAAATCCATGTTTACTGAGAGTATTGCCAAATACCTCACATACATGAATCCAACAGCACGTAGGTCATATGCGTTGCCTAAGCTTAACAAAGAAGGTGTTACAATAAGAGCTGTAGTGTCTTCAGATTCAGCAAGTTATCATAATTTAGCAAAAGAGCTAGATTCACTGATTAAAACAAATCGAGATTTCAACCAAAATTTGAAATACCTAATTCACCTGCGTTAGTGAATAAACTGAGTACAAACCCAGTCTCATCAGATCAAAATGCCCATTCCATCAAGTTTTATTAGTTACAGAATTTTGTTTCTTATCATTGTACTTCTAACGATCGCCCAGTACCTCACCGATAAAGGATAGAGTATAAGGGGCGATCAACAAGTTTCTGTTCGAAAGCCATACAGTCCAGAATCGGTATGCCAATCAAGCAAAATCGCTGTGAGCACTGAGGGGATTATCTCACCGACACATCAGATGGAAGATACTATTTTGGTAAAACGCCGTGACCTGCTGCCTGAAGAAGTCGGTAACTTCCTGATGCACGTCCTCCTCCGATGGGAATCATCGATCCTTCCATACCTTGGGTGGAAGAGCTCGAAGGCGTGATAATCGCATGAGGAGAGGTTAGGACTATAGGTAGAGTGCTCGGGTATCTCCCACTTGAGTAGGCGTAGCTTCCGCGGTACGACATTGGCCGTGCAGGGGTTTACTTTATCACGAAGAAGCAACACACTTTGTCGCAGTTTTCGACGGTCGTTTTCAACAGTCATGCAGCTCCATACACATTATTCTTTCCCCGATGGATGTCTACCGGTGTTTCTCCTTCGAGGCAGCCAAGATAAGAATAACAGCACGCTGGACCTGTTTCCACGCATTTGCTAATGTCACCATAGTCAACGTTTCTGCGTTTATCGCTCGCAATGCCACTCTAATCCGTTGCCTGCATGTTGGTACTCATATACTCACATCGGAGTCGTACTATGCTGTAGCAACGCCCTCAAGTGGTAACTTTCTGATCGCTCTTTACAGTACCGTTATGACGACTCTTGTGAGGTAATTTAGCTTTCGGAGGAAGAGAATAACCGAATGTCAACCTCACGAAATGGACATATCCCGCTTAGAAATGTACATTTTCATTTTATAATCACTATGATTTTCTTCACTGTACCCAACCAAGCTCAATGGCATCTGCGAATGCCAAAGGAAGAATACTCAGTTCTGTGCAGCAGGTCAAGGTAAGGCACAATATAAGCAAATGTGGAGACGGCGGTGCGCCAGAAAGAATTAGGATGCACACAAGAAAATGCCTTGGTAATGTAAATATGTTACTGTTATATATGATTCAGAAGGATGTAGGTTGCAGTAGGTACTGGGAGATGAAGAAGCTTCCACAGGATAGATTAGCATGGAGAGCTGCATCAAACCTGTCTCAGGACTGAAGACCACAACAACAACAACATAGTGAACATAGTTTCTTAGCCAACAAACCCCATCGAGTCCATGAAGTCTTTCAACATTAATGGTGGTAATAAATGCGTAATGGCAGGATATAAGAAATCTAGTGATACTACAACGACATAAATGCTCTTGCAAGAGAGAATATCAGTTGTCTGCAGTACGTGATGTAAGGATGCCGTTAGAATACATACTCAGTAATTGCGATTACTCTAATGCACCACAGATGACTTGGCATATGGGTGCCGTAGAAGGATGTATTGTGCTAGTATGTCTCATCGCTGCCCCCATTCCCCAACCTCTTCAAAGACAGTCACAGCCTGATGTTAGCTAATAGGTGGTGCCGCTATAAATTCTTTGATAGCATTTGCCTGTATAGCTCATGGACATAAATGGTAACTGGATAAATGACCCATCCAGGATCATTTCTCTCGACGACTGCACAGCGTGAGTAACTACTGCATTAACTAAAATATTACCTTCAGGTTTGTTCCGGATTAGAGTGCAGTTTCGATATTACTCTCAGGGCTAAACAGCGATGTTAGGACCATGGATCGATTCCACAGCTGGAAAAGGATGGGGACATCAGAACACAGGCTGCTATTTGAGCTGATCATTGATCAGAGAATGTACAATGCCTGTTAAAAACTACATATGTACATGAATTTCATATCAATAGCGGCCCGCCACTAATTCCTCTCCGGAGCCAACCTTTTCATTTCACAGTAGCACTTGCAAACGACATCCTCAATTATTTGCTGGATGTATTCCAATCTCTGTATTCCTCCACAGTTCCTGCCTTCTACAGCTCCCCATAGTACCATGGAAATCATTCGCTCATGTCCTAACAGATGTCCTATCATACTTTCCCTACTCGTTTTCAGTGGTGTGCACATTATCCTTTCCTCTCACATCCTGCACAGAACCTCCTCATTGGTTGCCTTATCTGTCCACCTAATTTTCAACATTCGTCTGTAGCACTACGTCTGAAATGCTTCGATTCTCTTCTCCTCCGGTTTTCCCACCGTCATTGGTTCACTACCATGCAATGCTCTACTCCACACGTACATTCTCAGAAGATTCCTCAAATTAACGGCGAAATATGGTATTAGTAGACTTCTCTTAACCAGGAATGCCCTTTTTGTCATTGCTAGGGCGCTACTAATGTCCCCCTTCCTCCGTCGGTGACTGGTTATTTTACTGCGTAGGTAGCAGAATTCCTTAACTTAATCTTTTTCGTGGCCATCTATCCTCATGATAAGTTCCTCGCTGTTCTCATTTCTGCTACTTCTCATTATATTCCTCTTCCTTCGATTTGCTCTCAATCCATACTCTGTACTCATTAGACTGTTCATTCCGTTCAACAGATCATGTAATTCTTCTTCACTTTCACTCTGGATAGCAATGTCATCAGCGAATCGTATCAATGATATCCTTTCACCTTGATTTTTAATTCCATTCCTAAACCTTTCTTTTATTTCCATCATTGCTTCCTCGATGTACAGATTGAACAGTAAGGGCTAAAGGCTACGTCCTTGCCTTACACACTTTTTAATACAAGCACTTCGATCTAGGTGGTCCACTTTTATTATTCCCTCTTGGTTCCTTACATACTGAATATGACCCGTCTATCCCTATAGCTTACCCCCACTTTGTTCAGAATTTCGAACATCTTGCACCATTCTATAGTGTGAACGCTTTTTCCAGGTCGACCAATCCTGTGAACGTGTCTGGATTTTTCTTTAGTCTTGTTTCCATTGTTAACCGCAACGTCAGAACTGCCTCTCTCGTGTCTTTACCTTTCCTAAAGCCAAACTGATCGTAATCTAGCGTATCCTCAATTTTGTTTTCCATTCATCTGTAAATTATTCTTGTAAGCAAACTGGATGCATGAGCTGTTAAGTTGATTGTGCGATAATTCTCACACTTGTCAGCTCTTTCCGTCTTCTGAATTGTGTGGATGACGCTTTTCCGTATGTCAGATTGTATGTGGCTTTACATTCTATACACGAAAGTGAATAGTCGTTTTGTTGCCACTTCCCCCAAAGATATTTGAAATTCTGATTGAATGTTTTCTATCCCTTCTGCCTTATTTGATATCAGATAAATCTTTCCGCTCATAGAGGCTTTCAATGTATTGTTTCCACCCATCCACTCTCTCCTCTACATTTGACAGTGGAATTCCCGTTTCACTGTTAATGTTCTCACCCATACTTTTAATGTCACCGAAGGTTGTTTTGACTTTCCTGTATGCTGATTCTGTCCTTCCTCACATTTTTTTTTTCTGCAGCCGTTTCGTCATAGATTCCTGCACTTCCTATTTATTTCATTCCTCAGCGCGTTGTATTTCTGTATACCTCAGTTTCCTGGAAAATTTTTGTACTTCCACCTTTAATCGATCAATTGAACGTATTTCTTCTGTTACCCATTGTTTCTTCGCAGTCACCTTCTTTGTACCTATGTTTTCCTACCCAGCTTCTGTGATTGCCATTTTTAGAATTTCCACTCCTCTTCAACTATACTGCCAACTGAGCTGTTCTTATTGCTGTATCTATAGCCTTAAATAACTTCAACTGTATTTCGTCACTCCTTAGTATTTCCGTATTCGATTTCTTTGCGTATTGATTCTTCCTGACGTGTCTCCAACGTCATCCTGCTCTTCATCATTACTAAACTGTGATCTGAGTCTGTACGTGCTCCTGGCTAAGCCTTACAATTCAGAATCAAATTTCGGAATCTCTGTCTGACCATGATGTAATTTAATTGGAATCTTCCTGTATCACCCGGTCCTTTCCAAGTAAACCTCCTCTTCTGGTGATTCTTGAGCAGAGTATTCGCTATTACTAGCTGAAACTTGTTACAGAAATCAATTATTCTTTCTCCTCTCTCATTCCTTGTCCCAAGCTCATATTCTACTGTGATCCTTTCTTCGACTTCTTTCCTTACAACTGCATTCCAGTCCCCCTTGACTATTAGATTTTCATCTCCGTATACAGATTGTGTTACCCGTTCAACAACCTCATACGCTTGCTCTTTCTTTTCACTTTCAGCTTGCGACGTCGGAATGTATACTTGAACTATCGTTGTCAGTGATGGTTTGCTTTGGATTCTGATAAGAACAACCCTGTCACTGAATTGTTAACAGGAACGCACTCTCTGCCCTACTTCCTATTCATAACGAATCCTACTCCCGTTATACCATTTACTGCAGCTGTTGATATTACCCTGTACTTAAAGTAACTTACAGGAACAACTGAGATAGGTTTCCAAAAGATCAGTTCTTTTACCTGAGTACAAACCGTGCTTTGTGGCTACATCAGTGAAGTTCAGTGATACATGGACCCTATTGTTGGGCTTGGCGCCGATGTTGTCGGAAAACCAGAAAGTTTTATTGCTTTTCATGGGTCGGCATGAAACGCTTTTTTTATTTATTTAATTATTATAGTGCACTTCAATAGTCTTTTTAGCAAAGGCTCATCTGTCACGGAGAGGCCGGCCGGAGTGGCCGAGCGGTTCTAGGCGCTTCAGTTTGGAACCGCGCGACCGCTACGGTGGCAGGTTCGATTCCTGTCTCGGGCGTGGATGTGTGTGATGTCCTTAGATTAGTTGGGTTTAAGTAGTTCTAAGTTCTAGGGGACTGATGACCTCAGAAGTTAAGTCCCATAGTGCTGAGAGCCATTTTTTGCAACGGAGACGGTCTCGCAGGACATGAGCCCCCTAAAAATTCTGTCTAGAAGCACCCTTGTTCAACCAAGAACACCGAAGACCTACGCCTATGTTTGGCTTCATAGAGTCTCTCGTAACCGACTCCTCCCATGTTTCCAAGACCGTTGGCCTGCTCTGTAGGCATGCACCTCCCTCACTCTCATCTCAGGAATGACAAAGGTTTCTGGTAAGGATAAGTTTTGACCCTGGACAGTCATTTCGCCTCGCTGTCAGTTCCTAAACCAAAATCGTCACGATACGAAAGCAAGTGTTATTTGTAGGTTTCAAAACATTTTTTGATCGCAAAATTTTCTTTTTTTATTACAGATCCACATGATCATCATATGTGTCTGTCTTCTTACGCTAAACAACAAAATATAAAAAAAATACTTTTAGCGTTGACAGGCATCGTCAAAGGAGGTAAAAATATAACAAAACAAGTATAAACCAAAGTATGCTCTTCTGTACGATCTCCATCATCATAATGTCGATGACACTACACTCCTTAATGATCTGACCGATTATTTGTCCTCGGAGTAAAGAATTTACTAACATAATTATTGGTAGAATATTTATCTCAGGAAAAAAGGTCACTGAATTGCTATAAGCATTGGTAATAAACCTGAAACTCCACGGTGGGACTATAAAGTGAGCACGGTTGAAATGCTGGAAAGTGGTTTTCCACAGTCTTCATTAGTAGTATTAAATTTCTAATACAATAACGCAGTGCCTGGGTTGTTAAGAAAAGCGATGTTCGTTCGGATATTCATCCCCGGAACCGGAACTGCATTATGTGTTTACAGGTTGAGACGTAGGAACGACGACATACTGAAATTTTGATATGGCGTTGATTCGTGCACGGACAGCCAAAATGGTTAAGGCGGTCTCTTGCTTAAAGGTGGAAATCCTGATTTTTCACTGTCGTCATTCCATTATGGTTGATGGCTGTCCATATTCGCAAGTGCGAATGCATTCATGCATTTCATAAATGCTGTAGTCGCCGCACTGCTTGTTCCTTCGGGAGGAACTTTGCTGCGTATTTCTGAAAACCGCAGGCATTACAATATGGTAATAATACTGTGCGTAAAACTAAACATAACACGTGATGCTGAAGTCAAGAAATACCACACAAGCAGCCAAGAAAACTGTCTGTGCTGTCGAGAGGACGTGGGTGAGTGAAGAAATGTTAGAGTGGTATGTGCTGCATGATAATGTGTGTTTACATTTGAACGTTGTTCACATGACAATTACGTCACTCTTACACCCTTGCGAATTCGACATATTTGATAAAGCTGTCCGAGAAAAGTAGCTTGCCGTAACAAACCTGATGTACCTCCATGAGAAAGCTGAAATCAAACAGTTATCTGTATATACAGAAACGTTCAACGCTACTTGTAGGAAGCAAAAAGTGTTGTACACATTCAAGAAAATACTGTCTTCTCAATATGTGACAGTTTAGTGTTACTTAATAAGTGAAAATATATTGAAAAAATGTTTACATTCCTTAAGCCTGTTGAGTTCCAGTGTTATCTAATGATCCCAGAATGATATATACTATGGAAATAAAGAACCTCATTAAAATCTGCAAATCCATGTTTACTGAGAGTATTGCCAAATACCTCACATACATGAATCCAACAGCACGTAGGTCATATGCGTTGCCTAAGCTTAACAAAGAAGGTGTTACAATAAGAGCTGTAGTGTCTTCAGATTCAGCAAGTTATCATAATTTAGCAAAAGAGCTAGATTCACTGATTAAAACAAATCGAGATTTCAACCAAAATTTGAAATACCTAATTCACCTGCGTTAGTGAATAAACTGAGTACAAACCCAGTCTCATCAGATGTAGGCGGACTGTTTTCTATTATTCCTGTAGCAGAGACCACGTAAATCTTAACAGAAAGGTTACGTAAAATCGGAACAAGTGTAGTGGAGACAGAAGATATAAGGATGGTAACTGAAACATACTTACAACAAAGTTATTTCCAACTCCAACAGTCTCTATACAGGCAGTCAAATGGGTTAATAATGGTGTCCCCACTGAACCTATTATTAGTTTATATATAATTTTGAGCAAACATTTTCAGTAAAGGGCCTTTAAGTTCTAAAAAAGAATATTGGGCTATGTATGTAGCTGATGAACTGTGTTTTTAGACAGGTACCACCAGACAATTAAATTTTTTCAGCATCAGAACTCCCACCACGGTAAAATAAAGTTTACATTAGAGTTGGGAGGGGACTCTGTCAACTTTTAAGACCCAACCTTCGATATCAGTAACCAATAGCAATTATTTAAAATGAAGAGGGAAGTAACCTCAACAAACACAGTAACACCAGCCACTTTCCAGCATCCCATCACATCAAAATGAAGCCTTCCACTCCATGGTGAAACACCCATTATCTGTACTCCAGACCAAACAGATTTTTAAAATTAATTGAAAATAATTAACATACAGTAATGGTTATAGTCCTATGCGGATTGACAAAATACTCAGTAGAAAGAAGAGACAGAGGATAACGCTCTCCTTAACCTCATACAGCACAAACCCACTCTGATAACAGGCTCTCACTAGGAAACTAAAGTCCGTGAAATACAGTACAGCTTTTTACACTACGAATACTGTTACCCACCTTCTTTTCAATAGTAATGATAGGATTCCAGCATTACAACCGAGTAGAATTTATAGAATTTCTGCAGTCTGTGTGGCAAATTATATGTAGGCCAGTCAGGTAGGGATACAGCTACAAGACTGACTGAGCATGGAAGGAGTTGGGGACCGAAAGAGAAAGATTCCATCTCTGCTAAACATGTGGTGAATGAATGTCATTCATATGATGTGAAATGTGATGTTCCCCATACAGAAACTAAATGTAGAAAATTAACATTACTTCAAATCCTTCCCTTTAATAAAGACCAATCAGAAACTCATGACCTGATCCTTAATGACCAAATACAGTTCCAAAACTCAGCCTCATCAAAGTAGCAGCCTGTTATTTGTGGTATCAACGTTCGATACCACACTTGTTAGGGGTTACAGATATCGACCGCGGTCCATAATAGATATCGCTGAACCCGCGAATCGCGACTAGCGCCACTCCGCGGCTTGTGACAAGTTTCTAGCGAGCTCTCATCCAACTAGGAATGTGGCAAAGCCTACAGCTGATAGGAAGCAACCTCTAACAAGGCGCTTAGTCAAGTATGGCATAAGTAATGCCTCTCTAGATATCTGTTTGTAATTACATGTATGCAGCATACGAAGAAGCCTGTGACTATATTTTTTACCCACGACTACTAATTATTTCAGTCTTTACAGATACAGACTATGCAGCCAGCTCCTTACTGACTTCACTGCCAAGCCTGCAATATAGGTTTCTATTTAACATTGGCCACCTGTCATCAATACAACTGACGACGAGAATCATAACATTATTATTCCTCTCACCATTAGCTAATAAGTTTGTTATAACTGTTCCACACCCACATTCGATAGACTTCTTTCTTAATCTCCATTTATTCAGTGTGTTCGTGACACGTGTTTGTCCACATAGCACAGTAGCCTGCGCCACTACTCACTTGTAGAACTTGTCTCTTTTGTACACCCACGTAGTTTTAATATTTGAGCATACTGTAATGTAAGATGTATTTGCTGAGAGTCTGTTTACGTATTACACCACGCTCATGTTTTGTATCAGTATAGTCATAAAATGCCTCATATCTTTGTACAGCACTCTTTTTACAGATATGAATTCACGCTGTAGTTGTGGGGACTGTCTGTTCAGCATTAAGTTACCTGACGATGGCCTAAGAAGCCGAAAGCTTTTTCATAATGAACTAATAATTATTATTACGAAACATTAATACTTTGTATTCAAGTTATTAAATGCACTATATGTCTTTTGGCAGTTTTCTTTCCTGTTTCCAATGTTCATGTTGAACCTTGTGTGCAACCAGCTTCGATTTTTATAGGTAAGGTTATTGAAACACTTCCACTTGCGCAATAGCATTTTTTTCCACACAGGATCTTTCTATAAGCAATGGTTGAAAATATATAACACTTCAGGAAAGTTTTGGAACAATGGGAGCAGCACATTGTGATCTGATTTTCATTCCACATTATAATACGATTTTCACAAGGAGTTTCATTGGGTTGGTCTTTAGATACTTCAGCCTCAGCAGGAGCGTTTGTCAGTATCCGTATGGTCGGTAACTAGAACTTGATCTCCAGTTTTCACCACATGCTCTTTAAACACAAGAGCACCATAAGGATCAATCTAAGATTCTTTGAACCTGTTAAATGGATTACCGATGGCAGTTGTTATGAATAAATAGCACTCAATGGACTACGAGGTCAGCATGTTACCGCTGTCGGCTAAATGGTTCAAATGGCTCTGAGCACTATGGGACTTAACTTCTGAGGTCATCAGTCCCCTAGAACTTAGAACTACCTATACCTAACGAACCTAAGGACATCACACACATCCTTGCCCGAGGCAGGATTCGAACCTGCGACCAGAGCGGTCGCGCGGTTCCAGACTGTAGCGCCTAAAACCTCTCGGCCACCCCAGCCGGCCGCTGTTGGCTACGTGGAGGCACTTTCACTTCTGGAGTAGGATGAACAAGAATAAAACACGTATAAAAATTACTGTTAAAGGCGTGCTGTCTCTAGGGGTGTTTCTGGAGTCACTTCGTAATTTTTTACTTCGTGTAGAGGAAGCAGGCAGAAAAGTAAAAACGTGATTAATAAAATTATAACCACTGGAAATAGGCAATTTCGGCTTCGCCTGAAGCCAATCAGAGTATACCACCAGTCTATGTCAGCATCAGACGTAGGATATGGTGCGAGAGTCTGTGCTCATATGTTGTAGCTAGTAAGGACAGCCTCTGCAGTGAGAAGAGTTCAATGAGGAGTGTTACTAATATTAACGGACGCCTTCCGCACTACACCAAATGATGCTATGCTAGTAATTGTAGGATTGTGCCCACTGAACTTGGAAATTAGGAGAAGGGGAGACTTTTACTGGTTAGAGAAAGTGTGGTGTCACCGCCAGACACCACACTTGCTAGGTGGTAGCTTTAAATCGGCCGCGGTCCATTAGTACATGTCGGACCCGCGTGTCGCCACTGTCAGTAATTGCAGACTGAGCGCCACCACACGGCAGGTCTAGAGAGACGTACTAGGACTCGTCCCAGTTGTACGGACGACTTGCTAGCGACTACACTGACGAAGCCTTTCTCTCATTTGCCGAGAGACAGTTAGAATAGCCTTCAGCTAAGTCCATGGCTACGACCTAGCAAGGCGCCATTAACCATTTCTAGAGAGAGTCTCACTTGTATCATCAAGAATGCTGTATACAAATGATGGATTAAAGTTAAGTATTCCAGCAGCTATGTACTTTTCTTTATAGCATACATTACGTATCCTGTTACAGACCTAAAGCAAGCCTGCGTGTGTAAACGCGTGCCTTTCGGTAACCCATCACTGTGGAATGGCTGTCTTGTCGGTTCAATACAGTTTGGCGACGAGCTAAATCGCGTTTGTACCAATTGCTGCACTAATTTACTTGTGTCATGGCTTCGCCACAATCTCCAGATGTACTGTCCGAATTTTATCGCTTGCAGAATCAGCAGACGCAGGCCTTATTGGATGCCCTTGGACAGCTCGTCCAGGGTCAACGTGCACTGCAAAACGATGCGACCGCCGCCGCTTCATCGCTACCGCAGCCACAACACGCAGTTGCACCCCAGTTTCGGCCATACTATGCGGCCAAGGAAACATGGACGGAGTGGTCACGCCAATTTGGATTCCATCTCGCCGCCTACAGAATTCAAGGTAATGAGCGGCAGCCGTTTTTGCTTTCGTGTGTAGGTGTGTCCACCTACCGTGTGATAGTGAAATTGTTTCCCCGACGCGACGTAGCAACTCTGTCCTACGAAGAAATTTTGTCTGCATTGGATGCCTATTTCAAAGAAACAGTCAATGTCGTTGCAAAAAGGTATACGTTCTTTCGTACAAAACGAACGGCCGGTCAAACTAATCGGGAGTGGGTTGCAACTTTGCAAGGTCTTACTAGGGATTGTACTTTTGAGTGTGAATGTGGACTACCTTATTCAGATACTATGGTGCGTGATGCAATTGCACAGAACCTTTCTGATGTTCGTATTTGGGAACAGATTTTGAAACTAGTCAATCCCTCCCCTCAACAAGTGATAGACATATTGGATAGGCAAGACACACTTGACTTTGCTCACGAATCTTTTGCAACTTCGCCAGCCGTGTGTCACATTAACCGGCCCGCCGGGCGAGCTGCACGGAACTGTAAACAGCCCTCGCGCACGTCCGCGCAGCCACGTGTCCCGCGCAAGCAAGCAAATGCAGTGCTGAAATCATGCCCGCGGTGTGCAACTAGACATTCGCGTGAGAATTGCGCGTCATGCCAAGCTATTTGCTTTTTCTGTAATAAAAAAGGACATGTTCAAAGTGTTTGCCAGAAAAAGCTTAGAAAGGAAACTCACAACCATTCCAGGTCCTTTGCTTCGCGCCGGAATCGACCCAAGTACACTCAGGCTCGTGAACCTTCGCCCATGGACGTTCATGTAGTTAATTCCACACTGTCCAGTGCCACTCTCTCTAACAGTGACTGTTTTCGTCCCACAAAACGTGTGCGTCGACGTCGACGGAAATCCCGTCAAGTAGCCAGTGCTTCTGTCCCAGAAACGGTTCACATTGCACGAGACAGTCGCTCTTGTCGTCCGCAGGACACTAAACTTTTTGTAGACTTGGAAATTAATGGCAACGTGATACCATTCCGGCTCGATACCGGAGCTGCTGTTTCACTACTCAATCACGCCACGTACAAACAACTGGGCGCACCTCCGTTGCGTGCCGCAAATGTTCAGTTAAATAGTTATTCAGGACAGCTTATCCCTTGCAACATACGAGGGACAAACAAAACTTGTGTCATTTTACGTTCTTCGTTCTTCTTCTGCAGTGAACTTGTTTGGTTTAGATTTATTTCAGTTGTTTAACTTGTCTATCGTAAATCAGGTCCTCTCAGTGAACCAGACTGTGCCTTTCGCCAGTGTTTCTCGTCTATGTGAAGAATTTGCAGACATTTTTGCACCGGGCCTTGGTTGCGCTAAGACCTATGAAGCACATTTGGAACTCAAAGTCAACGCGCAACCAAAGTTTTTCAGAGCGCGCAATGTTCCCCACGCATTGCGTGATGAGGTCGCAAGAACATTAAATGATTTAGAATCACAAGGTGTAATTGAGCACGTGCAGGCTTCCCTCTGGGCATCAAGCTTAGTAATTTTGCAAAAACCTTCCGGAAAATTGAGACTTTGCGTGGACTTCAAGGCAACTGTGAATCCACAACTAGTCACTGCAACTTTTCCTTTACCCCGCCCGGAAGATCTTTTTGACAAACTGTGCCCGGGAAAATATTTTTCAAAGTTGGACCTAGCAGATGCGTACTTGCAAATACCGATGGACGAAGAATCCCAGCACGTATTGGTGGTTAACACGCATCTTGGTTTGTACCGCTTCAAACGACTGCCATTCAGGTGTACGTCCGCTCCTGCATTGTTTCAGCAATATTTACAAACTGTTTGTGCGTCGGTCCCTACTGCAGCAAACTATCTGGACGATATTGTGATCTCTGGAAAGACAGCAGAAGACCATTTAATCAATCTACGAACATTATTTCAGGTCTTGCTACAGAATGGTCTTCGCTTGAGGAAGGACAAATGTGTGTTTTTTGCTCGTGCCTTACCATATCTGGGACATGTAATCAATGCCCAAGGCATACATCCGAGTCCAGAGCACCTCCGTGCCATACAAGACTTGCCTTCGCCGCATAATTTGAAGCAGCTACAGAGTGTGTTGGGAAAAATTAATTATTATAACCGTTATATCGCCCATGCCTCTTCCATTTCAGCTCCGCTTCATCGCTTACGCCGTAAGGGTGTTCCGTTCGTCTGGTCGAAGGCATGCGAACGCGCCTTTCGCCAGTTGAAATCGGCGTTGCTTTCAAATACTTGCCCTACGCCATTCGATCCCCAGAAACCCCTTTTGTTGATGGTAGATGCATCGGATTTCGGGATCGGTGCTGTGCTTGCGCACAAAGATGGTTCGCATGATCGCCCTATTGCCTTTGCGTCCAAATTTCTGTCGTCTGCGCAAAGAAATTATTCCCAGATAGAGAAAGAAGCTTTGGCTCTCGTATTTGGTGTTACCAAGTTTCATGATTTCTTGTATGGTCGTCACTTTACCATCATCACCGACCACAAACCTTTGACATCGCTTTTTCATCCGAACAAGCCTGTACCTCCACGTACAGCGCAGAAATTCATTCGCTGGTCTATTTTCCTCTCGCAGTACCGCTACGATATCTTGTATCGGTCCACTGCTCAGCACGGAAACGCCGATGCGTTGTCCTGTTTGCCTGTTGCTGAGGATAGAGCATTCGATTCTTCCGAACTTGCTTGCATGTTCATTGATGCGGAAACTGATGACGTGGTCTAATCGGTTCCGATTGGTTTTCGTCGTGTAGCTACAGCCACAGCAGCTGACCCAGTCCTTGCTACCGTTTTGCGTTTTGTTGCTACGCACTGGCCCTTGTCAAAGTCGCGGATCGAAGTTCCGTTGGTTCGCCGATTTTTTGCTCACAAGGAGAGACGTTTTGTTCGACGTGGTGTTTTGCTGTTGCGTTCTGATAATGATCAGTCTCGGGTCGTGGTTCCACGTTCGTTACAGTCCTCTGTCTTAAAGCTTCTCCACCAAGGACATTGGGGTATAGTGCGAACGAAACAACTTGCTCGTCGGCACTGTACTTGGTTCGGAATCGATGCTGCGATTACGAATATGTGCTCTTCTTGCATGGCGTGTGCCGAACAACAACCCGCACCGCCGCGGAAATTCTTTGCATGGCCGAAAGCCACTTCCTCTTGGCAACGCTTACACATCGATTTTGCTGGTACCTTCTGGAATGCTCGATGGTTGGTTCTGGTCGATTCATTCAGTAATTTTCCATTTGTTGTCCGGATGACTTCCACGACGTCATCTGCCACCATCCAAGCGTTGTCTGCTATCTTTTGCATTGAAGGTCTTCCACAGACTATTGTTTCCGACAATGGCCCACAATTCATGTCCGCAGAATTTCAGTCATTCTGCAAGGCCAATGGTATTCAACATCTGACATCCGCGCCGTTTTCGCCTCAGTCAAACGGTGCCGCTGAACGATTGGTCCGGGCTTTCAAGACACAGATGTTGAAGTTGAAAGCGTCGCATTCTCGGGAGGACGCGTTGTTGCTCTTTTTGTCTTCGTATCGCTCTCAGCCCCGAGATGGTCGTTCGCCGGCTGAGTTGCTCCATGGTCGTCCTCATCGCACCTTGATGTCCCTGCTGCATCCGCCGCATCAGGTTCCTGTGCAGCGGCAGACTCCTGCTTTGGCTCCAGGCGACGTTGTATTCTATCGCAACTATCGCGGTTCACGGCGTTGGCTCGCAGGGTGCATTCTTCGCTGCCTCGGTCGCGCGATGTATTTGGTTTTGGGGGCCTCTGGTGAGGTGCGTCGGCATCTCAATCAGCTGCGCCTCTGTCGTCGCCCGGGTTCTGCCGCTCCCCGTCTGCTTTCAGCGACGGTGCCGTCCGGTCAGCGCCCTGGGGACCCACCTACTGGCTCGCCTCATCCCCAGGTGTTACCGACGATGCCTTCCATTTTGCCCCATGGCGACGCGCCGCCGCCGCCGGCGCCGCCTGTTCTCCCGCCGGCGCCGCCCGCAGCGGACGCTTCGCTGCAGCCGCCAAGCGCCTCCCTGGGTCACGCGCCGCCGATCGCTTCCCGTGACCAGCTGTCCTCCGCAATGGAACTCTTGCCCGCTCCGGACCACATGGCGTCATCGCGCGTCGTATACCCCGACGCAATGGAGGTCGACCCTTCGGCCCCTCCTGTCTCTTTACGGGCGCATACACCGCATGTTGACGTGCACCCTGGACTAGGTTTTCAGGCGTTTCCTAGCTCCCCTCGGACCGAATGGCCGGGTGCGGGTGACACAGCTTCGCCTGTTGTTAGGCTCCCCACCTCATCGCATACGTCAACATCGGGCCCTCCCCACGGCGGGCGGAAGCCTTACAACACGACCGTTCGACGATTTGCGGGGGAGGAATGTGGTGTCACCGCCAGACACCACACTTGCTAGGTGGTAGCTTTAAATCGGCCGCGGTCCATTAGTACATGTCGGACCCGCGTGTCGCCACTGTCAGTAATTGCAGACCGAGCGCCACCACACGGCAGGTCTAGAGAGACGTACTAGGACTCGTCCCAGTTGTACGGACGACTTGCTAGCGACTACACTGACGAAGCCTTTCTCTCATTTGCCGAGAGACAGTTAGAATAGCCTTCAGATAAGTCCATGGCTACGACCTTTCTTTATAGCATTCATTACGTGTCCTGTTTCAGACCTAAAGGAAGCCTGCGTGTGTAAACGCGTGCCTTTCGGTTACCCGTCACTGTGGACTGGCTGTCTTGTCAGTCCACTACAGAAAGATAGTCAAACTGAAATACGAAGCGTGCTAGGGCCTGAGGCCAATTCGAAAAAGGCAATAAAAGATCGCATATTACAACTGTGGTAAAATGAATGGGACACTTCAGGCACCGTCAGGAGAAGATGCGAATTTCTCTTAAACGTTTGGGAGGGACTAAAAATGAGGTTTTGTAACCTACCTACTGGATTGTTACACTGCCTCACTGGCCAAGGCCCTTTTCCAAATATCTATACAATATCATTGTGGGAACACCAGAGCACACATCGTGGGACTGCACAATCTATGATAATGTAGCAGGTGATGAACGTCAGGTATTAAGGATAAAGGACCCCAAAGCAGCACTAAGGAGCCAGTCGACCTCCCGCATCTTGGACGATACTGCAGCCGCAACATCCAGGAAGGCCAAGTAAGACTCCACGAGGCATTCAACCATAACTCATCATGCTGCCACCAAGGCTAGGCAACATAGTCTGCAAATGGAGAGAAGATAACTGAGGTCGGGAACCAATGAATAAAATGCTGTCAAGTGGTCATGGAAGTGTAGACTTTCAGAAGTAACAGTGTGGGTGAAATTACTTGCTGTAGTGGAAACACTGGCGACGTTTCGCCCAACGCCCAGTGAATCTAGCAGGCAATGGCAGTTGACCGGGTTAGTATGAAGGCGGATCTAGTAGCGGAAACAACCATCTACAAGTTGAATTCGCCAAAATAAATGAACAAACAGACAAAAATCTATGTGCTGTTTGTAGCAGATTAGTAGCTGGGTAACTGGTTTAGGGTTTTAAATGTGGTTTGATAATATTAGAAGTAGTTGTAGTTTTGTAATATCTTTTTAAATTATCGTAAATAAATGATTACACTTGCTAGGTGGTTGCCTTTAAATCGGCCGCAGTCCGTTAGTATACGTCGGATCCGCGTGTCGCCACTATCAGTGATTGCAGACCGAGCGCCGCCACACGGCAGGTCTAGTCTAGAGAGACTCCATAGCACTCGCCCCAGTTGTACAGCCGACTTTGCTACCGATGGTTCACTGTCTACATACGCTCATACTTGCAGAGACGACAGTTTAGCACAGCCTTCAGCTACGTCATTTGCTACGACCTAGCAGGGCATAATATTCAGTTACTCTATATGGAGAGAAGATAACTGAGGTCGGCAACCATTCAATCAAATGCTGTCAAGTGGTCATGGAAGTGTAGAATTTCAGAAGTAACAGTTTGGGTGAAATTACTTGCTGTAGTGGAATGAATGTATTCTGAACAGATAATATTATGAATCATGCGCCTTCAAGAGCGACGTTCATCACTAATGGATTAAAGTTAAGTACCAAACTAATTATGTCCGCTTTATGAATTCTCACTCCTTGTCATGTTCCAGACCTCACGTCAGTACAGTTTATTTCCTCTTCACGCCAGCCTGCGTGAGCTAAAACGCGTGCATTTCGGCGTCCACTCGTAACACGATGTTGGCTCTTCTCCTAACACAAAAATTACCACATAATCTATTGCTGTCCAAGGAAATGTGATTTATATGGCCTATTTTAGGTTTTCAGATAACAGGCTGTAATGATGAAGAATAAATAAATATAAGCCTCTTTATTTATCTATAAGGAAGTGTAAGAAATATCTTAACAGTTTTGAAACAAGATATTACGGCGACTTTTATGAAAATTATAACGTGGCGGGCTATGTAGGCGATAGTCACGTAATGCACACTGAAGTTGGAGCCGGGTCTTCAGTATGCGTCTATACTACTCGAACGATGATGGCATCTAGAAATATAAACATACAGATTATTCATCTTATCCCCTCTGTCAAAGCGACCCTATCTCCTCAATTTGGTGGAAGGAGTGCGGACTAATCGCTGGATTGAGTCACTGAGGAGATGTTTCACTTATTTTCCTTTTATTTCTACTGCAAGATGTAACCCAATAATACCGCGTTGTGATTTCAGTCTCTTTACCAAAGCAAGTGCCGTTGCGGCTGGGAATTGGACTCGCAGTTCCCGTCCAGTAATAAAAAAAGGCCTAGAATCCCCGTGGTTTCTAGAAGACTTAAAGCGTCTGTTCTCATCCAACCTCCCATCTCCACTATAATGGAAACACTCCATAAAAGACGTTGAAACATTATCTTCCTTCCATTGTTTCTCCTGTTTCCTTTCTCTGGCTTTCATAGCCAAGGTTTCACAATTCCGGGTCCTCAGAATTCCACGTTTCGGTTGTTAATCACATAGAATTTGTACACGTCGGTAGGAGTCGTAAATTTCGTACTGTCTCGCTTGCAGTGCGCAGTTGATGGTGGAATATTGATGTAACTGAGGTAAAGCAGTTAATATTTTCTGTCATGGCGTGCTGCGAATACTGCCCGCACCAAAACCAGTAACTGTTTCACATGACTCGCACGTAATGTCAGGTGCGCGATGCGAGTGCTATTTTTTGAATCACGTGTATGTGTGTGTGTGTGTGTGTGTGTGTGTGTGTGTGTATGTGTGTGTCATAGAGAAACAAACACACACCCACACACACACAGAGAGAGAGAGAGAGAGAGAGAGAGAGAGAGAGAGAGAGAAATGTGGCACGCTAATTCCAGCTGCAGCATGAAAGTATTTTTCATCGCCATCGCCACCGCACGACATAAATCATTCTCATTATGTCCAGTCTGCTCGCTCTGCGTGCAGTGACAGAGTGCGGGAAGCGCGTTAGGCACACTCAGTTCTCCAATGGCTCTCCGGCTATTTGAATTCCAATGGGCAAAAGTTTACCTCGTTTTGAATTAAAATGTCCTCAGTATGCAATTCTTTTGCCAATCGAAATACAACTATAAGGCAAAATGTGAAATTACTAGGCTGTCCAAGTAGCATACAGATGGAGCGATTATCCCTGTGAAATATGTGCAACTGGACAAAATGATCAATTACATCTATGCACTGACGTGTTTAAACATTCGAGCTCGTTTTCGTGACCTGGTTTGCGATTCTTAGTGGCATTAATACTTACTGTATTGTGCTGAGATGTGTTCAACACAGGACCAGTAGCATTGTATCCAGCTTAAGATACTAATATTTTCCTAGTGGCAGCCAGGAAGGGATCAATCTGAAGTCAGTGTGTAGTCGGATTAAACAAATATAGGGTGATACAGAAAGGTACGGCCAAACTTTCAGGAAACATTCCTCACACACAAAGAAAGAAAATATGTTAGGTGGACATGTGTCCGGAAAAGCTTACTTTCCATGTTAGAGCTCATTTTATTACTTCTCTTCAAATCAAATTAATCATGGAATGGAAACACACAGCAACAGAACGTACCAGCGTGACTTCAAACACTTTGTTACAGGAAATGTTCAAAATGTCCTCCGTTAGCGAGGATACATGCATCCACCCTCCGTCGCATGGAATCCATGATGCGCTGATGCAGCCCTGGAGAATGGCGTATTGTATCACAGCCGTCCACAATACGAGCACGAAGAGTCTCTACATTTGGTACCGGGGTTGGGTAGGCAAGAGCTTTCAAATGCCCCCATAAATGAAAGTCAAGAGGGTTGAGGTCAGGAGAGCGTGGAGGCCATGGAATTGGTCCGCCTCTACCAATCCATCGGTCACCGAATCTGTTGTGGAGAAGCGTACGAGCACTTGGACTGAAATGTGCAGGAGCTCCATCGTGCATGAACCACATGTTGCGTCGTACTTGTAAAGGCACATGTTCTAGCAGCACAGGTAGAGTATCCCGTATGAAATCATGATAACGTGATCCATTGAGCGTAGGTGAAAGAACATGGGGCCCAATCAAGACATCACCAACAATGCCTGCCCAAACGTTCACAGAAAATCTATGTTGATGACGTGATTGCACAACTGCGTGCGGATTCTCGTCAGCCCACACATGTTGATTGTGAAAATTTACAATTTGATCTCGTTGGAATGAAGCCTCATCCGTAAGGAGAACATTTGTACTGAAATGACGATTGGATGAACCATTCGCAGAAGTTTACCCGTGGAGGCCAATCAGCTGCTGATAGTGCCTGCACACGCTTTACATGGAACGGAAACAACTGTATCTCCCGTAGCATTTTCCTTACTGTGACGTGGTCAACGTTACCTTGTACAGCAGCAACCTCTCTGACGCTGACATTAGGGTTATCGTCAACTCTACGAAGAATTACCTCGCCCATTGCAGGTGTCCTCGTCGTTCTAGGTCTTCCCCAGTCGCGAGTCATAGGCTGGAATGTTACGTGCTCCCTAAGACGCCGATCAATTGCTTCGAATGTCTTCCTGTCGTGACACCTTCGTTCTGGAAATCTGTCTCGATACAAACGTACCGCGCCACGGCTATTGCCCAGTGCTAATCCATACATCAAATGGGCATCTGCCAACTCCGCATTTGTAAACATTGCACTGACTGCAAAAACACGTTCGTGATGAACACTAACCTATTGATGCTGCGTACTGATGTGCTTGATGCTAGTACTGTAGAGCAATGAGTCGCATGTCAACACAAGCACCGAAGTCAACATTACCTTCCGTCAATTGGGCCAACTGGCGGTGAATCGAGGAAGTACAGTACATACTGACGACACTAAAATGAGCTCTAACATGGAAATTAAGCGTTTCGGGACACATGTCCACATAACATCTTTTCTTTATTTGTGTGTGAGGAATGTTTCCTGAAAGTTTGGCCGTACCTTTTTGTAACACCCTGTATAGTGGATAAGGTCTTGTGAAAAAATATTAACAACTTGGAGAGCGCTGTTCTGACAATATTGTAGGCAGTTCATCACGCAAGATACGTGTGTACGGACATGAGAAAGAGGAACGGACATTTCAGGAATACAGAAGTACAAGTCACTGAGGACTGAAGTAAATAGGAAGTGCAGGGAAGCTAAGACGAAATGGCTCCATGAAAAATGTGAATAAATCCAAAAAGAACTGATTTTCGGAAGGACTGACTCAGCATACAGGAAAGCCAAAACAACCTTCTGTGAAATTAAAAGTAACACAAAGAGTGCAACGGGAAACCCACAGCAAAATGCGGAGGAGAGAGTGGATAGCTGCAAAGATTACCTTGAAGACCTCCTCTATGTGGGGGAAAACTTGTGGAAAAATTGTCTAATGTGATAGAAGAAGAAACAGAAGTCAATTTCCAAAAGATAGGGTATCCAGTATTAGAATCAGAATTTAAGAGAGCTATGGAGTAGTAAGTCAAATAAGGCAGAAGGGATAGATAACATTCCATCAGAATTACTAAAATCATTGGGGAATGTGGCTACAAAACGACTATTCACGTAGGAGTGTAGAATGTATGAGTCTGGCGACATACCATCTGACTTTCGGAAAAGCATCATCTACACAGTTCCGAAGATGGCAAGAGCTGACAGGTGCGAGAATTTCCGCACAATCAGCTTAACATCTCATCCATCGAAGTTGCTTACAAGAATAATATATAGAAGACCGGAAAAGAAAATTGAGGATGCGCTATATTACGATCAGTTTAGCTTTAGGAAAGGTAAAAGCATCGGAGTGACAAATCTGACGTTGCAGTTAATAATGGAAGCAAGACTAAAGAAAAATCAAGAGACGAGCAGAGGATTTTTCGAACTGGAAAAAGTGTTCGACAATGTCAAATGGTGCACGATGTTCGATATTCTGAGAAAATAGGGGTAAGTTATAGAGAGAGACAGGTAATGTACAATATGTACAAGAGCCAAGACGAAATAATAAGAGTAGACGACCAAGAACGAAGTGCTCGGATTAAAAAGGATGTAAGGCAAGAATGTAGCCTTTCGCCCCTACTGTAGGATCTGTACATCGAAGAAGAAATGATGAAGATAAAGCGAAGTTTCAGGAGTGGAATTAAAATTCAAGGTGAAAGTATATCAATAAGATTCGCTGGTGACGATACTATCCAAAGTGAAAGTGAAGAAGAATTACATGATCTGCTGAATGGAACGAACCGCCTAATGCGTACAGAATATGGATCTCATGAATGGAATGAACCGTCTAATGCGCACAGATTATGAATTGAGAGTAAATCGAAGAAAGATGAAAGTAATGAGAAATAGCAGAAATGAGAACAGCGAGAAACTTAACATGAGGATTGACGGTCACGCCGTAGATGAAATTAAGCAAATGCACTTCTTAGACAGAAAGATAATCAATGATGAACGCATCAAGGAGGCCATCAAAAGCCAACTAGCAATGGCAAATGGGCTTTCCGGCGAAGACAAGTTTACTAGTATCAAACATGGGCTTTAATTAGTGGAAGAAATTTCTAGGAATGTGCCACTGGAGTACAGCAATGTACCTCAGTGAAATATGGGCTGTGGGACAACCGGAACGTAAAAGAATCGAAGCAATTGAGATGTTGTGTTACAGACGATTCTTGAAAATTAGGTTTACTGATAGGAGGAGGTTCAGCGTAGAATAGGAGAGGAGAGGAATGTGTGCAAAACACTGACAAGGAGAACGGACAGGACGATAGGACTTAAGACATCCAGGAATGACTTCCATGGTTCTAGAGGGAGCTCTAGAAGGCAAAAACTGTAGAGGAAGACAGAGATAAGCCAGTAAATAATTGAGGAAATAGGGAGGAATTAATGGCGGGCCGCATCAAATCAGTGAGATGGATGATGATTAAAATAAATAAATAAATAAAGTCACCGAGCTGAGGCATGCCGATGACCGTGATCGACTGTATATGCTGGTATATACTTCTTTATATACTTCTTTAACTGGCGATAACGTGTTTATACAGTATGCCTCTAACTTTCTTTAACTGGAACCCACAGAGGCAGCCGACTAATGGCGAATTATGCTGAACACTCGCTATCGCCGGGGCAGTCATTTCTTTGTGTGGCCTGTGGCATATCCCTGGTATTAGCTCGGTGTACTACACTGCCTCGCGACTCTTTGTTCTGACCGAGTAAGGAAGTTGGTCTTGGCGCCCTCCTACTTCGGGGGCGTTCCTGCAGTCCAGGTCTATCTGTTCACTTAGAGGAGTGCCTTGAGAAAGAAGTTAGCGTAAGAGAATTGAGTTTGCCACATGACACTGTACGCCAGGACTACGCTACTCCAGGACGTTCACAGAGGAATGAGCACTCGGTGAACTTCGGATGTCACCAGGGAATTGACAATGGACATTTAGCTGTCACGGTTAATGTTTTACGTGTGCGTCCATCTTACTCCGTGTCGCTCGTTTAATATTGTAATTTACTACCTCACCTGCAGCACCTCTTACAATCCTACCTCTACTCTTAACTGGTGTTTTAACTGCGTAAATGTAGTTCAGTACTTCTATCTCTGTTAACGTTCTGCACCATTTGTTATAATCTCTATATTATTACTATTCCAAGGCAGTCGTAAATATTTAGCTAATGCAATTAGATAAATGCATTACGAAATGCATAATTTACAATAACTATACTTTTTTCGTCAGGTTTGATGCGGCCCGTCACGTATACCCCTCCTGTGCCAACCTCTTCATCTCAGAGTAGCACTTGCAACCTACGTCATCAATTTTTTGATGTATTCCAATCTCTGCGTTCCGCTACAGTTACTGCCCTCCAGAGCTCCTTCTAGTATTATGGTAGTCATTCCCTGATATCTTAACAGATGTGCTATCATCCTTTCCCTTCTCCTTTCCAGTGTTTTCCACATATTTCTTTCCTCTCCGATTCTGCTCACAACACCGTCTTCCCTTACCTTATCAGTCCATCCAGTTTTCAATATTCGCCTGTAGAAGCACATCTCAAATGCTTCAATTCTTTTCCGTTCCGGTTTTCCCAGAGTCCATGTTACACTACCATAGAATGCTCTTCGCCACCCTACATTCTCAGCAATTACTTCCTCAGATTAAGTGGTATGTTTGATACCAGCAGATTTGTCTTGGCCAGGAATGCTCTTTTTCCCATTGCTAGTCTGCTTTTGATGTCCCTCTTGCTCCATCCATCATTGTATATTTTGCTAAATTGGTAGCAGAATTCCTTAACTTCGTCTACTTCGTGCCCATAAAACTTGATGTTACGATTTTACTTCTCATTACTTCGTTTTTCTTCGATTTACTCTCAGTCTTTATTCTGTATCCATTAGAATGTTCACTACATTCTGCATATCGTGTAATTCTCACTTTCACTCTGGACAGAAATGTCATCAGCGAATCTTATCACCGATATCCTTCCACCTTGAATTTCAGTTCCACTCCAGCACTTTTCTATGATTTCCACAATTCCTTCATCGATGTAGAGATTGAACAGTAGAGGGAAAGACTACACCCTACCTTACATCACTTCAGTCTTGGTCGGTTACTCTTATTATTCCCTCTTGTCTCTTGTACATACTTTATATTCGCTGTGTCTCCCTACAGCTTACTCATGTTTTTCTCAGAATTTCGAGCATCTTGCAGCATTTTAGATTGTCGAACTCTCTTTCCAGGTCCACAAATCAGATGAACGTGTCTTGATTTCTCCTTCGTCTTGCTTCCATTACAAACTGCATGGTCAGAGTTGCCTCTCTGGTGCCTTAACCTCTCCTAAAGCCAAACTGATCGTCATCCAGTACATCCTCAATTTTCTTTTTCATTCTTGTTGTCAGTAACCTGGATGCCAGACCTGTTAAGCTACTGTGCGATATTTCTCTCACTTGTCAGCTCTTGCCGTCTTTGAAATTGTGTGGATGATATTTTTCCGAACGTCAGACGGTATGTCGCCAGAGTAATACATTCTTAATACCAATGTGAATAGTCGACCTGTTGTCGCTTTTAGAAATTCTGCTGGAATGTTATCTATCCCTTCTGTCTTACTTGATGTTAAGCTTTCCAAACCTTTCTTAAATTCTGGATCCCTTATCTCTGATGTAAATCGACTCCAGTTTTTTTCTTGTATCACATCGAACCAATTTTCCCCCACAGAGGCCTTCATTATACCCTATCCACCTATTCCCTCTCACCTTGCATTTAACAGTGAAATTGCCATTGCACTATTATTGTTACTACCCTTGCTTTTAATATTACCGAAGGTTGTTTTGACTTTCCTCTATGCTAAGTGAGTCTGGCCGACAGTCATTTGTTCTTCGATATCTTCACATATTTCTTGCAGGCGTTTCGTCTTAGCTTCCCTGCGCTTCCTACTCACTTCATTCATCAACGACTTTTATTTCTCTATTTCTGAATTCCCTTGAACATTTTTTGACGTCCTTCTTTCGTCGATCAAGTGAAATATTTCTTCTGAAGCCCATAGTTCTTCGCAGTTACGTTCCTTATCCATATGATTTTCTTTCCGACATCTGTGATTGGCACTTTTAGGGCTGTTCATTTCTCTTCAACTGTACTGCAAAAAAATGGTTCAAATGGCTCTGAGCACTATGGGACTTAACATCTATGATCATCAGTCCCCTAGAACTTAGAACTACTTAAACCTAACTAACCTAAGGACAGCACACAACACCCAGTCATCACGAGGCAGAGAAAATCCCTGACCCCGCCGGGAATCGAACCCGAGAACCCGGGCATGGGAAGCGAGAACGCTACCGCGCGACCACAAGCTACGGACAACTGTACTGCATGCTGAGGTATTTCCAATTGCTGTATCTATTGCCTTCAAGAACTTAAAGCCTGTCTTGTTATCCCTTACTACTTCTGTATTTCACTTCTTTGAGTATTTATTCTTTCTGGCTAACTTCTTGAACTTCAACCTACTCTTCATCACAACTACACTGTGATCTGAGGCTATGTCTTGCTCCTCGGTACGCCTTGCGATCCAGTATCTGATTTCGGATTCCCTGTCTGACCATGATGTAAGCTAATTGTAATCTATCACCTGGTGTTTTCCAAGGATACCTCGTACTTTTGTGATTCTTGAACAGAGTATTCGATAGTACTAGCTGAAATTTATCACAGAACTCAATTAGTATTCCTCCACTTTCATTCCTTGTCCCAAGCCCATCTTCTCCGGTAACCATATCTTCTACTCCTTCCTCAAGAACATTCCAGACCTTCATGACTGTTAGATTTACATCTCCTTTTATGTACTGTATTACCCTTTCAATATCCTCATACACTTTCTCTATCTCTTCACCTTCAACTTGCGAAGTCGCATTTATGCCTAAACTATCGTTGTTGGTGTTGGTTTGCTGTGATTCTGACAAGAGCAACCCTATCACTGAACTGTTCACTGTAACACAATCTTGCCGTACCTTTCTATTCAAAACTAATTCTACTCCCGTTACACCATTTTCTGCTTTTGTCGATAATACCCTATAGTCATCTGAACAGAAATCCTTGTCGTATTTCCATTTCACCTCATTGACCCTACTATACTTATATTGAGACTTTGCATTTTCTCTTTTCGTACTTTCTAACATCCCTACCACATTCACGTTTCTAACATTCCACGCCCCGACTCGTAAAACGTTGTCCTTTCGTTGATTATTCAACCATTTTGCCTGGTCACCTCCCGCTTGGCAATCCCCTCCCAGACATTCGAATAGGGGACTATTCCGAAATCTTTTGCCAATGGAGAGATCATCAGGACACTTTTTCAGTTATGCGCCACATTTCCTGTGGACAGACGTTATGTGTCTTTAATGCCTTCTGCATCCTCAAGCCGTTGATCATTACGGTTTCTTCCGCCTTTACGGGCAGTTTCTCACCCCAAAGAGAAGAGAGTGCCGTGAACCTCTGTCCGCTTCCTCGCCCTCTTTGACAAGGCCTTTGGCAGAATGAGAGTGACTTCATATGCCGGAGGTCCTTGGCCGTCAGTGCTGATTATTAATCAAAATTTAATCGGTCACGGGTTTCGAACCCATGACGGAGGAAATTTTGATTACTAGTCGAAGACGCTTCCTCCCGGTCTTATTAAGTGCTATTCCATTTTCTAATGTTGATAATGGCCTTTGAGAAATTCTGTATTGTCAAATTTTATTGCTGGGAAAGCTAAGCTAATAAAATTGTTTGTGCTAATTGTGCTACTAATGGCCTGGCTTCTTACAATGAAAACGTTTTTTTCCCGCCTGCTATGAAATCTGGTACCCTACGTATTCCTTGACCTCGCTGGAGAAATCAACCTTCTCAGAGTAATGCAATATGCCTCCTATAGACTGCCTTTAGCCTTCTCCAGCTGATAATCAATCTGTTAACTTCCATAATAGCCTAGCTACACTACAGATCACTCTGTCATCACCACCTACATCCAGTTATTAATACTGAGCAAAATAAATGCTCTTAGTGTTCTGACATATCTCTGTTTGCACACATATGACGTAACGATACACATCACGACGGCCTAGGCCAAAATCGACGTCCATTATCGGTGAATTCATCAGGAAAATTTCTGCTGATATAAACTGCCCTCATGTATTTTACTATCACACTCATGCTTTGCACTGTTTGTGTTATGTCTACTTCTGAGTATGTTTCGCGCTCGTGAAACCGCTACGTGTCGCCACCTGTGTATCAGAGGCAACAGGGGCTCTGCGTCCTCTGTGGAGTTCAGCTGAACGTGCTTTGCCTCCGACGTGAAAGTCATAAATGCAGCCATCGAATACCTTTCATTTTGTTTGCGTGCCTGAAAGGGTCATATCATCCTCCGACAGAAAACGAAATATCGACTTACGGCGTGAATGACTGTCGTGGCAAGATATTGCCAGTCTAATTAGCGTGCGCCCAACGACGTCATTAGAGGATTCAATTGATAATCTGAGAAACAAAACAAAGAATACCTCCCCCGAGATAACAGCCATCGGTTAACAAATGTAACTGCAGACAGCTACCTACAAGCGGGTGCATATACAAAAAGGTACGGCCAAACTTTCAGGAAACATTCCTCACACACAAAGAAAGAAAATATGTTAGGTGGACATGTGTCCGGAAACGCTTACTTTCCATGTTAGAGTTCATTTTATTACTTCTCTTCAAATCACATTAATCATGGAATGGAAACACACAGCAACAGAACGTACTAGCGTGACTTCAAACACTTTGACATAGGAAATGTTCAAAACGTCCTCCGTTAGCGAGGATACATGTATCCACCCTCCGTCGCATGGAATCCCTGATGCGCTGATGCAGCCCTGGAGAATGGCGTATTGTATCACAGCCGTCCACAATACGAGCACGAAGAGTCTCTAAATCTGGTACCGGGGTTGCGTGGACAAGAGCTTTCAAATGCCCTCATAAATGAAAGTCAAGAGGGTTGAGGTCAGGAGAGCGTGGAGGCCATGGAATTGGTCCGCCTCTACCAATCCACCGGTCACCGAATCTGTTGTTGAGAAGCGTACGAACACTTGGACTGAAATGTGCAGGAGCTCCATCGTGCATGAACCACATGTTGTGTCGTAGTTGTAAAGACACATGTTCTAGCAGCACAGGTAGGGTATCCCGTATGAAATCATGATAACGTGCTCCATTGAGCGTAGGTGGAAGAAACTAAAATGAGCTCTAACATGGAAATTAAGCGTTTCCGGACACACGTCCACATAACATCTTTTCTTTATTTGTGTGTGAGGAATGTTTCCTGAAAGTTTGGCCGTACCTTTTATAACACTCTGTATATATATGCTTGAACAGAAATGCAATGAATAGCCAAGCCTGGAAGTTAAGGAGTTGTACTGGATCACGAAGGACACCTGTGCCTGTGTAATGTCCTCAATACGTTTCAAGTGTCATACGTGCTCAGAACAGTGTGCGCGGACGAAAAGGTGTACTGAATGATCGTGATAAACTTTCATTGACGAGGACTGCTGAAAAATAAGAGAACGAGAACTGAAATAGCCATTGCTGAATTTGAATGTCATACTCACGATCCCTGTCAGCATCAAAACGACGCCAAGGGACTTCCATACGCTATAAATTATAGAGCGAGCCGGAATTCCAAAGCGACACTTAAGTGATGAAAATACCTGTAATAGAAATCGTATTGCCGAAGCCATAAAGCATGGAATATGGAGCAATGGAAGAAACTCATTTGGCAGGAAGAGTCTTCTTTCACACTTTTTCCATATTATGGCCGAGTTTACAGCTCAAGAGTGAAACATGGCAAAGGAATTCCATTACTCCTCAAGGTCAGATTATTGCTGAGGATTACGTGATCATTTTGGCTGGATAGTTCCAACCCGTGGGAGAGTGGTTTTTCGCCGGTAGTGATTCTGCACTCCAACATGCAATGGCCCCTGTTCACGCTGCTGTTATCCTCCAACACTGGTTTTGTGAGCACGAAGTTGAATGATCCCTTATCCTCAGGCCATCGAAGTCTTCACATAACAATATTATGGAGCATTTGCGGTCTCCTTTGGAGAGAAAGGAGCGTGATCGCTATCCACCTCCACTCTTTTTTCAAAAAGAAATATGTAAAATTCCTTTTTAAACAATACAGGACCAGTATTTATCCATTCCGAGACGACTGAAAGCTGTTTTGAATGCCAGCTCTTTCCGTACGACTTATTATGCTTAGTAATCTGTTGTATTCTTTGGGTTTGCATATGACTGTTCTGGTGTTCCAAGTGTTATGATGTAGGGAGGTATAATGTTGCATGGGAGACCTCCAAATCTTTGAAAATCATGCTCTCGCTGGTCACCGTTACTGTAGCAATGTCCTCCTGCCCCATGTGCGTCTTTGTAGGAGTGCATTCCGCACCGACTTCATTTACATGGATAACAATGAGCTGTGTTAGTTGGCATTGACACAGGTTCCGGAAGCTATTTTCGTTCCAAAGTTTCGTACACCGGTGCATATAGTGGTGCTTTTTCACCAAACTGTGGCGAATTCTCTGATGTACGCAAAATTTATTAAGCTTATACTGGCTAAGATGTAACACCAACTTAAATTTTTTACTTGGAAATGTACTTCATGTTGTAAGCAGTGCGCTGTAATACTGCGCTACTATCATTAGTAATTAAAGCCCTCATCTATTAAGTTATGCTTTATTATATGTTTGTATCCATGTATACAGTTGAAAACGAGATCTGATCGCAAACGATTAACGAAATCACGGCAGATCACATACACTTTCATAATAAATACGCAACGATAACGAGTTTGCATAGCTATGAATTCTAAAATGGTCTGCTAGAGAATAACTCACCACAGGCGGTCCAATATTTACACGATATCTACTCAATCCACTTATAGCCAAAAGCAGTGCAATGAGCTGTTTCCCCGTGTCCGTAATCATTGAATTTAGACTCTGGAGGAATAATTAGTCAACTGCTTTACTAATCTAATGAGATCACAACATATTTTAAGATCAAAATCACCACATACTCCTGGAAACAAGGAGGCCACCTATTGTGTGTTCCACGAAATACTTCACTGTTATACAATAATGCGCAGTACAGAGTGTTCCAAAAGATAGCACACCAAAAGAGGCTCCGTGATGTACCTCTCTGCTCTTGCAAGTTGGTTCAAGCAAAGAACGGGATATTTAGTACTACTCGACTGCAGTAGTAGCGTAGGACTGTGAGCCGTGCGGGTTTGTGTTCGTGCCATGTCTTGTTTAACATCCCGTTTTTGCCGTACTGCTACCTCGTTATGTTATTTTCAATTACTTGTCTCACTGGCTTGCTGCTTTGCCTGCCCGTGAGCGGCAGCAGCAAGGCTTATCGATATAAGCCCTGCCGTATTATCTTCGCGGCACTGTTATTACTTCCCGGTCGTCGTGTATCGTGAAGTGAGTTAGAACGCGCCGGCAGTGGAGTTCGGACCTGGCAGTCGGACAGTTGGAATACGGCAGAAGTTCGGTCGGGTTGGAGCGGCAGTGAGGTTCGGATAGCCATGACTCGCCCGACCGTTGCCGGCACACATGGCTGGGGACGATCTTCGTTGATCGTCGCTTGGTTGTCTTACCGGAAGACCACTGGGTTGGCGGTGTGTCTCTCAACCCGTGATTCGTCCTGGTGATTGCACAGCTACTGCTTTTAGTATTGATCGCGTTCTTCGTCCAAGTGTTTGTGAAGTTGTGTGTAGCCTGTTATGTTCACTACCCAGTTATTTTAGTGCTGTCTCCTGTAATATTTCTGGCTTATTCAGCCGTCATATTAGGCTCCAAGAAGCTGTTCCCAGAGCAGTGAAGATGCAAGAAGTATATAGATGACGAAATGTGGTGTGAGGTACCTGTGACAGATGTTACATTCGGTACCATTCCAGCGAAAAATAGCGCCTGCATAATGCTACTGCTCTGTGATTGGCTGCTGTGTTCGGAGCAAGGGCACCAAAACGTTAAAGTATAGTAATTATTATTAGTTAAACTACTCATTGGAATGACTTTACTTTCCAGTATAAATATCTCTCAACAGCTGACTTTCAATCAGTCATTTTAGAATTTTTAAAAACAATTTAAATACAAACAAAAAACTGACGAAATTGCAGACGAAGCACTTCGGAAGCGCTCGGGTCACGCCTTTCTGGTATGGCGCGCGAAGTGTTTCGGGCTGTTCGTCACTCTGGATTAGGCAGTCGAGAAGAACAGACATGTTGTCTGTCGTAGGATGTGTTTCCAATTTTTAATTAAGTTCCTATTCGTCATTCTGAATTAGGCAGTCGAGAAGAACAGACATGTTGTCTGTCGTAGGATGTATTTCCAATTTTTATTTTCCCTGTTCGTCACTCTGGATTAGACAGTCGGGATGTACAGTCATGTTGTCTGTGGCAGGAAGTTTTTGCAGTATTCAATATTAAAAGATTCACTCCGGTAGTCATGAGGCACAGACACGTGCCACAAATAGTGTAAAGATACATTTTCGTAAACATTGTGTTTGATCATGTATTCGCTGTTTCAGAAGGTGTTGTATTAAGATCATGTAGTCTTCTCGTGTGGCTATATTAAAATACGCGAGTGTCATCCCAAAGAAGTGATACATTATTTTAGAACAGATTCTCGCTAAAAGACAGTTTCAGTCTCAAGATACAGAACCTACGACTTGAATGCTGTTTTCTGCGCTGGGAACATCAACTTGAAGACAGCAGGTTAGTGAACTAAAACAGAACCGTCGTATTCCACACAGTGCAGTGCAAACAACTAGGAGCCTTACGTTTACTGCATGCACAGAACAAATGTGCTCAGTGTCACGTCATCTGCAGTAATGCAGGGGAGGTAAAGGAGTGTGGTGTGCGTACTGTAAGACCTTCGCTACCCACACCATCAGATTATTTGACTTGTCGCTCTAACGAAATAGGCGAGTGTCAGCAATATGTCTCGTGGTTTTATCGTGGCGCGTTTATTTTCTGCCGTTAGGTCAGACGATAGAAATGCCACTTGCACGCTTAGAGTAGCTGATTGACGGTGACCAACTTTAAACGGAACTTGACTGATTTTCACACACATTTATTAAAATAATAAAAATCATAGACATTACGTAACTTGATTCTGGATGCTGTTTACAAATGACAATCTGAAGTTCCTTTGGTCTTGGTACGTTAATCTTATTCTCACATATCCCTGATACTTGACAAAGTGTCTATTCACTTATCTTCATGGCTATGTACAGGAATATGGTAATATTATTAGGCGCAGACTGAAACTTGACTACAGACTAATGCACACTGGTGCAGACTAATGCAGACTAACTAATCGGAGGTCTGTACACTCGTTATAATACCTCGCGCGTTCAGGTATCACTGCGCGAGTGTGATCCGCGCGGAGAATAGGTTCTACGTTAGCAGCAATCTCATTGGGTGCGTTACATATTAATACGCGGATCGGCGGAAGCAGAATTTGGTCCAAGACAGCGCCATCTCGTAGTGCGGAGACGGACGAGCGCTGCGCCTGCGCTGTTGTGCTTAGCGGGGCGCGCTCTAGTGGGAAAGCTGTGTACGCGCTGAGTACGCGGAACTATGTACACAACAAGGAGGATGATTGTTATTAACACCATCAATCAATTCATTCTTCCTTTCTTTCCGTACTCCGTGCTGATGTGTAGCAGTTGGTCGGTTGGCGCAATCGCGTTGTAGCATCAGTGGGGCATGCAGCGCCAGGGAGGCACGGATGGCCGTCACTCGCCTATGATTGCCGACACACATGATTTGGGTGGGGACGACTTTGGTTGATCGTCGGTCGGTCGCCTTGTCGGACGTTGTATATTTGGCCGGTGATCACTTATGGGTGGGTGGGTGTGTCAACTCGTGATTCGTCCTTGTTTTGCTCAGTCACTGCCGTTCGCATTGTCTAGTCCTTCGTGCAAGAGTTAGTGAAACTGTGTGTTGTTTATGTGGTTTGACTGACAAGTTATTTAAAGGTTGTAGGCGTACTGGCCCTAAATTGGTCGGTTGGCGTGGAGTAGCGAGGAAGGGCAGGATAGCCATCACTCGCCCGACGATAGCCGACACATACGTTTGAGAGGCAACGACCCCGCTTGGCCGTTTGGTCAGTCGTCTGATTAGACGACTTGTTTTTTGGGTCTTCCAGCGCTTATAGGTTGTCTGTGATCCGTTCTGGTTGTTGTTCCCGTCGCCGCTGTTAGCATCGTTTGTGTTTGGTGAAAGTAGGGAGCGGAACTGGTCTTGATCGTTGGTCTCTTGGCTGTCTGTTGGTTGGGTTCCCAGCGGATTGAAATTGGTTGGGCCGACTTCCTGTCTTACCTAAGCGAGCGTTAGTGTTTGAATTCCAGGCCGATCCTGGAACATCTAAGCACCCTTGGGTGTTCTGCCCTATTTTTTGTTATGTGTTCTTGATATTTGTACTGGAATGGCTTCTAGCCGATTTTTGTTTTAAGTTAGAGTTGTTTTGTTCTTAAGGCCTGCGGGTTTAGCAGGCTCAGACTGTATCATTTAACTGTTCGTACCAATAATAGTCTTTGATAAGACGAAATTGGTAGCCACAGATGTGAACAAGGTGCGGACGGGGCAGCATAGAACTACATCGTATGCTTCGATAAATTAAAGATTTGCTCTGAGAGAAATAATGCGGAGATGTGTTACAATTAAATAGTGTTTTCAAAACTGTGAAAATGAGTCACAAAGATCACGTTGATTCTCAATGTATGTAAGAAGAAGTGAGAGTGTAGGGAAAGTCACGAATTTTATGCCTTTCAGACAAGTCTCCAGCAAGACAAGAAACCATTCATGATACAGGATACAAGCTGCCTATGAACCTTTACGTCGCTACGCCAAAGGATACAATTTTGCGCCATAACTCAATGCAGGTTCTGTAAACGGAATTATTGGAAAACAACTGATGAATATACAGAGCATACGACTGAACAAAATACTATAACACCTATTTGTCACCACGGCAAATAACTATAAAGATCTCACCCAGAATCACCGTCAGTGCAGCGCTCCAACAACAGCACACCAAAATTACGAATGGTGTTCAGTAAGTGATGCAACATACTTTTTATCTCCATTTCGGTTGCAAAAACGCAGAATTTGTTGCGGAACATCGTGCTGTGCACCTTCAATTCCTTGAAGCTCCGACTTGTTGCAGTGCTGTACGTACCCTGAGACGCACCCACATGCCTTGCTCATAATGTGGCATCAAGCAGTCAGGCCTGCAAGATGAGTGGTCTGCCAAGCGAGTGGATTCATTCTTATCTGTCGAGTAACATGAACTCTAGTACTCACAATAAAGTTATAAATTTTCCTCCTGCATGAATAATGCGCAACGGAAACGCACATCTGACTATCAGTAATTTACAGAACTCTGACTGTTCACTACGCACTGGCAATACCACATTTTCTTTTTTATTTAACGGCTTTTATCAACATCTGGCCATCGTACTGAATATGAGTGGCGCACACATTTTAAATTCTGGATATCATGAGAACATAGAATTCGAAGTAAAAGGCCACCAATCTTTTTATTTTCACTATCTTATTTATTCCGATAAATTCTGTAACCTAAACACACAAACTCTATAACCTACAACAATGACACATGAGAAATTCCGCCCAGTGGGGATGGCTTTACATTGGTGATTCTCTATCTTACGGTCTCATAATTATTCAACGCCACAGTGCACAGTGCACAGTGCACTTTTTTTTCTTTTTTTTTTTTCTTTTGCTATACCTCACACTTCGACTCTCACAACCATCATCACGAAACTTTCCTCCAGACCGAGCGGTACAAAAGGAACACGCATAACCCACTACCTCTGCAACTACCTAGGTACTCTCCCATGCAACCCACACATACCCAAATTACATGACATACATGGAATACAACACAATAAATAGTCACAACACTATCACTTTCAGCTTTCCCACTTCAATTAGTATTTATCCCAGTTTCACACGACACTGCCCCACTTCGTAATTCTTCTTTCCTACTATGAACTCTGGAGATATATGCACGTCTTCCTGTGCACTGTAAGCCAAGTGGCGTTGCTGGATAGACGGCTGACTCACCTTGCTTCTCTCTCAGAGTATTATAGTTTGAATCAAGCGTCACACGGAAACATAACATGCAAAGTAATATTAAGAGCATATTCATCACACACGCGAGTCCTCAAGTGATACCATGGATGAGTACTTCTCTTTATCCTTTGTCTCATACACAGATTGAGACTCACAAAGTACTCACCACATGGAAGTACTCGTCTCTAATTTCAAGTCCTGCACACGCCAATTCTTAAATATTTCAACTTATAGTACACACGCTAGTAATTCAGCTTAACTTAAGCACATGGAAGTATTTCATCTTATTGCTACACGTGGTTTCATTGTGACCGTTGGTCACTTCCGAAGATCACTAGGATCCCATTAATATTACCTGCCTGACATTTAATTCTCCGCACAAAAGTTCATGAAATAGAGAAATTATTATTTTAAACTACTCTTAAATATTCCACATGCATACCATGTCTCCACTCTTTTGTCTTTACGGAGCACACCTAAGACAGGTCTTAACAACACAAGATCCAGCGGCAGAGTGCTGAAACATGGCCGTTGTTCAGGTCCTCTCGCACCTCTGCCGAAGTGGGGGAGCACCTTGCTACCGTATTGGTCACCCACATTTCAGGTGCTCAAAGCTCAGGTAAATTTCATCTCTTTGGTCCCACCAAAGGTGACCAAAGGGTCGTCTCAAAGATGATAATATATACACATTCACTATCTGCGGTTAGCAGACGACCATACATTCATTCATTTCACAGATCTCACCAAACTGGATGTAGGGATTTATTTTGTGGGAGTGCACGTGTGATCAACTAAATAAATAATTTGTCATTCTTTCCCACACTGGTATCCGGCTTCGCTGTATTAATTGAAATTGAGTTATTTTACAAAAAAAATGTGTTGTTCTGACAAAAATAATGAAGTATGTTGTACCTATTTTCAATGTCGGGCGGTACTGTACCCTTTCAACCCATCAAAACAAGAGCGTCTAAAATAGATATAGACGCTTCTAGAATGTCTGCAGACTCCTGCCAGTGAACAAAAGCACAGTGAGTCGTTGGGCGAGGCGTTATCATCATAGCAACGAGGTCACGCAAACCTGTACGATCTCCCGCGGGCCGGCAGGCCGCACACAACTGTGTCTCCTGCAAAGCTGGTGCGTGCGTGCAGATCGACGGATCTTAAGCAAACTCCTCTCTGTACAACTGGTCATCTCTGGCCGTAGTGCTGACACCCTGTCCACCAGCTGGGGTACTCAAAGGTGTGCGTCCGCTCGATACCTCGCCGACTAACAGGATACAATAAAGAGCGACGAAGGACCACATTTGTAGCATTGCTAGCGCTTTGCGAGGCTGATGGTGATAATTTTTAACGAAACATCGTCGCAGGTGATGAAATATGGGTTCACCATTTCGATCCGGAAACGAAAGGCAATCCATGAAGGTAGTTCACAGAAAAAGTTTCAGTCACTCTCTCAGCCGGTAATGTCATGGCGGTGGTCTTCTGGGACTCTGACGTGATTAGTCTGTTTGTCTTGAATTCTCCGACTTCCATATGTGCCACGAAATGAAGAAGGCACTCTACAGGATGGAGTATGTAAATCATACGGAGATTATTAATGTAGCAAGTATTCAGCTCCAAAATCGACCAGTTATGTGGTACCATGCATGTTACGCAGTGGGTGTCATCACGACTCTGCGGGACGACTTCATGGAGACTGATTCTTCACCTCCTCCGCCTCCTCTTGAATTCTACTTTCAGGGGTGGGGAGGGGGGGGGGCGGGCGTTTTCCGGGGGAAGTTTCCACCAGAGCAAAGGCTGGATGATGGGATACGACCGGAAGCCTGACGACCCCTGCAGCAGCCACACCTTCCAGTCCATCAGGGTGTCCATGCTTCTGCCTCTAGTTCCCACTTCCCCCCTTCCCCCCCCCCCCCGTCGTCATGATATTTATTCGACGTCGGACCGTTGTTTTGGGTGGGGGAGGGGAGGGAGTGAGGCATGTTACGGCGTAAAGTCAGCGCCGGCACTTCAGTCGGGAACGAAAGAGAAGAGACGGCTGTGAGAAGAAATCAGCCAATCGCGCACTGACCAACCTCTCTCCAGGACGACCCCGCAACAGCAGCAGCGCCTAGGTGAAGAGGACATACGCGCCACGCCCGACTCGTGGCACCCACTACGATAGCAGCTTCAATGTTAGCTACTTCGTCTGTTACCTCTATGCAGCACCGACATGTGTTTGTCTATTCTGAGGAAAACTGATTTTGCATGTCGCCCTTTGTTTGCGACACTTGTCAAAGTTAAGTAATTGTAATTGTGTTTTGTAATAAAACCCATTAATACTAGTTGTTAGATTGTTTGTCCAGTGAACCGAGTATGCAGAAATCCTAGACACAACAACATTGGTGACGAGATGAACACCATAGCGACAACCTCTTAACAGAGCCACCGCTGCCGCAGATTGTCTCTGCATTTTTCGAGGGCTTTAGTGTTTTCCTCGTGCCTTAATTCTACCTTGTCTTTTCATTGCAGGGGTGAGTTTAACAGTTTTAACAGCATCCCTGATAGGGTTTTCTGTATTCAGTGTTCTCAGTTAAGCGTTGCAGAAATTTTATATGCTTGTGTGTCTATTTTATTGCTTGCATTGTCTGTTTATTGCATTTGCCTATTCCACAATGAGCAACCTACCTCTCCCACCTCCTGCTCACGCGCCTCAGCTGGAATCCATATATGTAACGCAGCTATCTCAGATGTTTCAGTTTCAGACGCAGCAGATTGCTACCCTTCTAAACACAATAGAGAAGTTAATCGCCATAAAGCATCAGATATAGCACGACCCCCGAACAGAATGCAACAACTGCAGCTCTGAGTGCCATACTGCTTTTTTTGCCAGTTTAACGAAAAAGAAGAGGAATGCCTCGACTGGTTGCAACAGTATTAAGCCCACATCATTGCTCACAAAGTATCAGGCACTGTGAAATTACATTACTTTTTGTCAACCGTAGGAAGTGTAGTCTTTCGCCTCATTCAGAAATTGTTCCATAACGCCACTCCCAGTGGTTCAAATAGCTCTGAGCACTATGGGACTTAACTTCTGAGGCCATCAGTCCCCTAGAACTTAGAACTATTTAAACCCAACTAACCTAAGGACATCACACACATCCATTCCCGAGGGAGGATTCGAACCTGCGACCGTAGCAGACGTGCGGTTCCAGACTGTAGCGCCTAGAACCGCTCGGCCACCTCGGCCGGCGAACGTTCCTATGATCAGGTTGTAGATTCTCCAACTATTATGACCAACAAGTGAATGTGGTGGTAGATCGGTACCAATTCTTTTATTGCAAGAAAAGGTCCAAATAAACTTACCGCGAGTGAGTTACAGATTTGCACGGTATGACGACGAAATGCAAATTCAAATGTGCATGTGGTCCTACATGTGTTATGTTGCGTGATGTGGTCGTGTACAAAGTAACTAATGTCAAACTTTGATTTTGAAACACTCTGATCCATCATTTCAGCACGTAGTGCAAATTCCAGATCAGTATGATTTAAATGCTGTAGCAGCCGATAAATATGAGCAGCCACCAGTTTGTCGGGTTTAGTCGTCCCTTTCTCACGACCATCGCAGTAGCCAGCAGCAGCAGGCTCGGCACGCCACGTAAACAGTTCTCTAAACAGGTGAACAGAATTAACTCATGCCCTCTGCGTTATTCAAGGCACAAACGCCAAGTTTGCCCGTCCAGACACGCACACTCTTTCTCTTGTGGCAAGAAAGGTGACGTACAATCAACATGTTTGCAACGGAACAAACACAAAAATTCTGCCCCCTCACAAAAATCTACTCACAAGGACCATGTAATCAATGCACTGTATTCAAAGCCTGCTGCAGACTTTGGAAAAATTAGCAATCGAACAGTTTCTTCAATGCTACGCCACACGTTCTTAGTGGAAAACGTGTGAAATATAAGTTGCACACGGGTGCCTCTGTTACACTGCTGAATCGTAGCATATATGAACGGTTAGACTCCCCACGCCTGTATAAAACTTTGACGCACCTGACATGACATTCCCGTTCTTGGAAAATGTACTTTTCCTGCTATGTATCGCTCGCGTATGCGATTCTGAGAACATACTTGTCCTTGATTCGTTTGATTTGTTCGACATTCAACTTCAGAACAATGTGTTGTCAGTGACTGCATTCAATGCCAAATAGTGTAGCTTGCTTGCTGAAAGAATTCCCTGAACTCTTTTCTAAAGGTTTAGGCAAGGCTAACAATTTTGTTGCACCTATTACTATGAAAGACAATTTTGCCTCGCCAGAACCGTTCCCATGTGTTGCTGGACAAAGTGGTTGGTGAACGTACAGAATAGCAAGATACCGGAGCTATTGCACCCATACAAGCAAGTCAATGGGCAACTCCACCGGTTCTGCTCCCCAAACCTTCACGTCGAATTCGCCTCTGTGTTGAATTTAAGTCTACAGTCAACCCACAAACTGTGATTGTTACTTACCCATTGCCACGCCCAAAGAATCTCATGTACATATTAATAGCTGATGGGTACTTTTCAGAAATTCATTTGCATGAGGCATATTCGCAAATACCACTAGAGGAAGAATCTCAAATAATGTGTGTGGCGAACAATCATTTGGACTTGTTTAAATATTAATGTTTGCCTTTTGGCAAATGTTCCAAAGGTATTTGGAAGGAGTGACTGCTCAAGTACCAAACTGTTCAAACTATTTAGACGATATTCTCGTAGCAGGACGTATACCTGAAAAACACATTCCAAATTTGCGTGCTTTGTTTCGTGTGTTATCTGATGCAGGACTAAAGTGTAGACCGGACAAGTGTGAATTTCCCAAACCTGAGTTGCATTATTTTGGTCATGTCATAAACAGTCAAGGTGTTCATCAACTTCAGTCACATTTCTTAGCCGCACGTGATCCGCTACTTCCTCAAATTGTCACAGAATTGCAGTCAGCCTTAGGGAAAATGAACTATTATATTCGGTTTATGCCGAATGCTGCAGAAATCGCTACTTCATTGCATCGCTTGCGTCGCAAGAACGTCTCCTATGTTTGAGCAGATGAATGCAAAGAAGCTTCTGAAAACTTCGGTTGCATTACTCTGTGATCGACTCCTGGTTCACTCTGATCCCGACAAAGCAGTTGTGTTGCAAGTTGACGCTTCTTCTTACGGTATCGGCGCAGGGCTTTAGTACAACATTGGTGATAAAGACAAGCCTATTGCTTCCTTATTAACATCGTTGTCCAAAGCTCAGTGTAACTATTCACACATAGAGAAATAGGCATTTGCTCTTGTGCATGGTGTCACCAAATTCCACCACTATTTGTATTGCAGAAAATTCTACTTACTAACGGTTCACAAGCCATTGCAGTCCTTGTTTCATCCGATGAACCCGGTTCCAGTACGAACTGCCCAGAAATTGCAAAGATGGACGTTTTTGTTGTCTCAATACCAGTACGAGATTGTGTATCGTCCGACAGATCAACGTGGTAATGCGGACGGACTTTAACATCTTCCGATTTGCCCTGGTACTGACTTTGACGCTTCTGATGCATCTTGTTGTTACATCGATGCTTACGATTCTGAATTGCTCCAATCCTTTCCTCTGAACCAAAGGAAAATAGCACAGGCTACGAAAGCTGGTTCAGATTTGAACATTATGCTAAAATACACTCGCACATCTTTGCCTCTCTCATTTCATAAAATAAAGATCTCTGTAGTGCGCCGATACTTTGCAAGTCGTCATAGCCTCGTAGTACAGAAATGTGTGATTCTTGCTGAGAATGACAGTGGAGAGTCACGTGTCTTGATCCCCAAATCTTTGTAAAATGAAGTGTTGCAGTTACTTCACCAAGGACACTGGGGGATTGTTCGTATGAAACAGTTAGCGCGTCAACACTGTACTTGTCAGGCTGTGGACACCCGAATAGAACAGATGACGTCACAGAGTCACGCATGTGCAAAAAATCAGTCGACTCCGCTACAAAAATTCTCTGCAGGCCAAAGTCGCAGTCGCCATTCGAACGTGCACTCATAGAGTTCGCGGGACCTTTCTGGAACATTCGTTGGTTGACTGTGATAGACTCGTAGCAAGTTTCCTATTGCTGCGCCGATGACGTCATATAGAGCAGTTCAAGTTTCCCTGAAGTCATAGTGTCAGACAATGGCTCACAGTTCACGTCAAATGAATTTGAAACATTGTGTGAAGGCTGATCGACATTCCCCCAGGATGACAAAGCGACAACAGCGGCCCCTAGGTGAAGAGGACGTAAGCACCGAGCCCGACTGGTGGGGCCCACTTCGATAGCAGCTTAAACGTTAGCTACTTCGTTAGCTATCTCTATGTAGCACATACATATGTTTGTCTATTCTGAAGAAGACTGATTATTTTGTACATCACCCTTTGCTTGTGACACATATCAAAGTTAATTAATCCTAATTAACTTCTGTAATAATAGTCATCCCGGCGGAGTTTCGAGTCCTCCCTCGGGCATGGGTGTGCGTGTTTGTCCTTAGGATAATTTAGGTTAAGTAGTGTGTAAGCTTAGGGACTGATGACCTTAGCAGTTAAGTCCCCTAAGATTTCATACACATTTGAACATTTTTAATAAAAGTCATTAACACGAGTTGTTTGTTTGTTTGTGTAGCGAACCGAGTATGCTGAAATGCAGACACAACATTTCAGACATACAGGCACCCCAAGTATGGTTGTGAAGGCCTTCACATTGAATGGAGACTGTGTTAAAAAATAGCTGTTTGTAGCCAGAAGATTGGGGAACAATATAGAAATGCTGAATAAAACCAAACTGCTTTCAGAAAAATCGTTTTGCATTATTTATTGAATGCTTCTTGTAGTGAAGAAACAGACGAAACGAGAGCTAAAAACAGAAGAGACTGGTGAGTGCCCATTGGAACTACACAGGTCCAGGGCTAGAAACTCGCGAACGTTTCCCATTGGCTGATGCTGCTAGCAGTCCACCAGAGATTCAAGCGTGCTTCACGGGATACGCAAAGAGATAACTCAGAAAGTTTGGCACCACTAATCGAAAATACCCACTGAATGAATTTGCAAAACATTTTAAAAGAAAATCGCGATTTTAGAAAACAAAAATATTGTGCGTAAAAAGGAATGCGAATTGAACACGAAACTTTCAATATGTCTTTGGAAAAATCCTTTGAAGAGAACGTACATGACGAAGGGGAACTACTCAACAACTGTGGGACTACTTCAGCCGGTAATAAATGAATAAAACCTATCTTTTTGCCACCATGAGAACAAAATATTTGGGACATTGCATTTCGTATTTTACCGAAAACTACACTGTTTTAGGATGAGCCGTGCTGCGAGGTCGATGGCTTGCGCCGGGCGAATTGACGACATTCTTTCCAAGTTCCAGGATCTTTAGTCTCTCACTGAGGTAGAAAGGAGGGAAGTCGCCCCAGTTTGCGGCTTATTTTTAGAGGTGTCCGACAGATCGTAAGTCTTCTGATGAGCAGTCGGGCAGTACTGCTGGCGCACGTGCTTTCTGGTGAGAGCGCCGTTAGCAGACGGTTACCGTACAGCACAGTGCTGATTTTGACGTGAGGTGCTTGGCAAGGCTACACCTGTACTCGCTGCTCTAGTTGTGCTGAATGCGGCGAAAATTACTGATTGTGTGCCGTGTTGCCGTAGTCGCTCGCAACGCTTTCTTCGTAGGATTTTGCCGAACACCGGGTCAATGCCTTCTTGGGTTGTCCGCTCGAGGACAGAGCCACTTCCTGCCTTCTCCTGCTTATGGGTGAGTGTGTGATCTGTGATGCTCTCCAGAAACTTGTCTAGGTTGCCTGTAGTCTGTCTGACGCAGCTTGACGCTTGCCTCCAGCTTGACTTTCAACCTCAATTGTGCTGCGTTCCCGCAATTTGCATTTACTTGATGACTGTTTGAAAGGTCCGATTTCATGTGCTCAACTCCCTGATGCGCAGTAATTGGCTTATCTGGTTTGAGTAGTTCTTCTTTTTTTTTTAATTTTGGGTGCCCGATTGTAAGTAGAAGTTCAAACTGTTGTTTTCTTGTGCTTTTGGTTTTAAGACGTTGTGCCCTGTGCTCAATTTTAGGTTCAAATTTCACTTTCCACCGTGTTGAACTTAAGAAAGGGGAACTACTTTAAACAGTGGCAGTGACTTAGCTCTTGCAGCTGGGAGTATATCTCGCTTTTCACTCTTTAGCGAAATAAGTTAAATATTCTATATGATAATAAATACTTGTTTTACATTTAAAGTGTAAGCAACTTTAGATTCGTGGTAACTACCGTGTTTATACTCTTTCCAATTGTGAGAGCCATAAGCTTCAGTTTTGTTTTGCCTTTCCACTAGTTTAGAGACTGTTTGCTGTACATTCTGTAACGGTCAACATACTCTTGCTTGCCTTGTCGCCAGAGGCTGTGGCCAGAGGTCTACGCCCGGGGTCTATTGTGCCGCCAGCGGACTTGTGCCCCGATCTCACATCGGCATGGTTACCTGTAATTCATTAACATTTAATATATTTGATCTTTTGTGATCACTTTTAAGATAGTGAACCATGTCTAAATTGCTTAACAACTGGTATTTGGAGATTAATCATTTTTCTTGAAAGTGACCTTAAATATTTTTTTAAGTTGAAAAGAAAATATTGATAGTTGTACCTAGTTACTATATTTGAAAAGAAACTCTTGCTGTCTGAAAAATTTTTGGAGGAGCTACATAAATGGCGTTCAGTAGTTTTCCCAACCCTTCTTCGACGGCCTAACTGTCTGTGTCCTCTAAGAACACCCACTTGTTATCAATTACACTGGATATATTTTCCATTGTCTTGACAACCGCCATCTGTATACTGAGTCTCTCCTAAAATACAGAAAAAAAAGAAACTGAAGGAAAACGAGCGCTTTAGCTGGTTCATTGCATAACAGTGTAGGACAGGAGCAGAAATACGATCTTTCTGGCTATCCCGGTTCTTCCTGCCGATAAAGGTAATGCCTCTGTTTTAATGTCTCGTGACGACTATCACGATAAAGTGAATTGTTTACTGAGTGACAGCACGTACCGAAAGACCAGTAAAGACCCAACCAACCAGGTGATAAGGAAGGCTGCTTCACTTCTCAGCACCTCCCCCTTTCCACCGGAAGTTCTGCGAAGTTTGAAACCAAGTGGTGCGGTTGCCTCGATGCTCTATGGACTTCCAACGACCCATAACAATGGTGTTCCTCTACGTCTGATGATGAGTAACATTGGCTCTCCAAACTATGACTGTGTCAAACACTTAGCGTCGTTATTAAGGCCTTTGGTGGGAAAATGTACTCATCACGTATGTAACTCTGTGGACTTCATTGACAAACTAAAATCACATAAGCTGAACGGTTCCGGTATGTTAGTCAGTTTCGACGTAGTCTCGTTGAAAAAGGTTCCTCCTTCAGAATTATTATTTCTAATTTAAAAAACCTTTCATAAAGAGATTTGAACTTTTTCTGGACATGTTTTGATCTCGACAGTTTTCTTTATTCAATAATGAATTTTACGAATAGACTGACGGTCTCGCCATGGGTAGTCTTTGTCGCCATTAGTGGTCAATTATTTTATGGAGGATTTCGAGGAGAAGACGCTGGAATCCGCTAGCTTGAAGTCCACAATATTTTAGAGGTATGTTGATGACACGTTTGTATTGTGACCCCATGGTGAAAACCAATTAAAAAAATTTTTAAATCATCTGAATTTCAGCTATAGACAAATTGAGTTCTCGATGGAAATTGGAAAACTTAGGTGTCATCCATTTCTGGATGTTTTGATACGACGCAAAGATGATGGCACCTTGAGCCGTGCATTATATCGAAAAACCGACCCATACTGATTTATATTTACGTGCAAATAGTTGCCACCATCCTTCGCAGACAACGAATATTCTCAGAAATCTCGTACACAGAGCACACGTCATTGCTGAAGAGAGCGGTCTGGAGGACGAGCTTCTACACCTGATCAGAATTTTTGAAGCCAACGGGTACTCTCCACAGCAGATACGTAAGGCACTAGAGATGAAACCAATAGTGGGCATAACGAATGCAGAAGAAGACAAAGAAAGTTTTAAATCCATGGCTTTTCTGCCATACGTTGGAAACCTGTAGTCATAAACAAGACAGATCCTTATCAAAAACAAAGCGAAAGTGATTTTTTGCCCTCCACCGAAAATAGCAGTGCACCTGGGTTCCATTAAGGATGATTTGGTGCTTCGGTAGTCTGAGGCCTGGGGCTCTTCATACATAGGAAGGACGACATTTACAGTCCATGAGAGATGCAAAGAATATCGCAGGTACTCCCGTCGCTGGCAGAGATTGTATTGACACTGGGCACATTGTCTTGTACGACAACGTCGAAATTTTAGCCTCAATTTCATCTTTCTGGAACTCCGTGGTGAAGGAAGCAATTGAAACTCGGTTGGCGACGAATTTCATTAACAGAGACTGCTGCTTCAGTTTGGAAAACTCATGTAATCTGGCACTTACTGCGATAAACTCACACGGACGTCTCGACGGCGCAGCTCGAAGCTATGCATCGATATCACCGTGTGGATCGACCTTGCATCCATAGATCTAATTTCATGCATATCTTGCAACTCCTAGCCGCCGATCAAATTCTCTGTCGGCTTATGTATCCGTGGGGGCACGCGCAGTAGCGCGGCCCGCTGCTTTAAAAGGACGGAGCAAGTGCTGGAGTGTAAGTCACCCCAGCGCACTCTGAAGATGGCTGGACGATATACAGCCGAAATATTAGAAGAGGTGAAATTTATGCGACTGCACACGCGAAATCCTACGGAAAAATCTAACTTTGTGTACATGAATCCACTGTGAGGCCCAACTCCACTCAAATGGAATCAACTACGACCAAGTATTCCACAAACTTTGACACACATGAGAACAGGGACCATTGAATACCATTTAAGAACCCTACCCTGGTGCAGCAATATATTACACTTTCGTCTTGTTACAGGCGTGGAGCGGTGCGTTGCTGCAGCTGTAATGTTCTGACGCGCCCTCGAAAATTTTCAAATTACGCGGTCTGGCGTTGTGATTACCAGAAAACGGGAATCTTCCCTATCAGAGCCCTCAGATCTCCGCAGATTTCTGTGTTAGGTGCATCCGTCTGGACAAACCAAATTGACTCACAGGCACGGCGGTCCATGCTGGAATTTTCAAACGTCAGAAAGCCCAGACTGGACGAATAAGTTCACCCTCATGTCACATAATTTGTCTGAGATAATGTGCAGTTACCCTGTTGGTACAGTTGGAAACGCCCACTGACTCTTAGTCAACCTCAGGACAAAGGCCGTAAGTCTAATCCGCTAGAGGGTCAGAAGACAAAGAAAGGCAATGAATCACAGTCACTTTCCACCAGGCCTCGGCACGGGAGCTGAATTAGCAAAAACGAAACTGCCCCCACACTGCACAGACGAATCGAACTACCTGCTACTCATTGAATTTCCCCTCTTGACTGCTCTGTTCGCCTGACAACCAGTCCAGACACGACAGCAGGGTTCCCTCAACTTCCCATGTCTGGAGAGGAGCCAATGAGCAAATCCAAATCTCTTTTGTCTGAAAAATTATTTTAGACTAAGGAGGCGTCATTCCCAAAGTAAGTATGACCATGCTTTGGGAAAAACATCTACTTAGATGGGACCACTCTCCCTCATTTATGGAGAGATCTAATCTTTCTGGGCCCGCCATTCCCCATTTCTGAAAGAAGGCTGTTAACCTTCCCAGACAGTTGTGCCCATGAAAAATAAGTTTTTGAAGCTCGCTAAAAGAACCTGCCGATATAAACTTGTTGTGCCTGGGATTCACAATCATAAAAATTTTTTCAACGACATCACCTTTACGCCAGTGACTGTTAAAGTTTTTATTACACTATTCCAATTTCGGCCTTAGGCCATTATCAAGTGCTGATATTATGGCTTTACATTACGTTGACATGGCTTAAAGCCATAATAGCTGCACTTGATAATGGCATAAGCCCGAAATTGCACTAGTGTAATAAAAACTTATAACATATTAGCAGAATCTTCCGTCGGTTCTTGGCAGAACAACATTATAATAATAAATGAAAAGCACCAGTTTGCTTTTGTTCTAAAATATCTTAAAGACGGATAATTGTGCTGTTGTGGCACATTTTATCATATTAACAGAATCTTCCGTAGGTTCTTGGTAGAACAACATTATAATAATAAATGAAAAGCACCAGTTTGCTGCTGGTGCTTTTCATTTATTATTAAAACTTATAACAGTTACTGGCGTAAAGACGATGTCCTTCAGAGCCTGCCAACTTCCTAGCGTCAGGGGGGATTAATTGCCCCAAGTAAATATGTGCACTAGCTGCTCTCTCTGTATCGTCCTAGCTTCTAAGACGGGATTACATGGAGTTTTATGACCTTCACACCATTTGCACAAAGGATTAGTTTAAAGCAGTCTCTCTCTTAAATGGCTTCCTCCACCCACTTTACAACAACTGACCACAATCGCCACGGATTGCCACATGGCCAGGTATAGTTTTTTCCATGCTAGCGCGCTCCTGTCCGACCCTAAATGGAAAGAGGAGAGTGCTACAGCCAGAAGTCCCTCTGCAGGTACGACCCACTGAGCGCTGCTGCCCAGAATCACTCACACAGCCAGTTTGCTGCGCTCAGCATTTATAGCACCCAATTCGTCTGTCTCCCTGTTTTCCGCCGCCTCCACTATTGCCCCTCGGTTACAGATTCTCTACAGGCTACACATGCAGTTATAAGAATGTTCCGTCCACAATTTCCTCGTGTAAAAACGTCATAAACCACACATGTCAAATGTGGTACTGGAGAACACCGAGATTGTGAACTTAAATATGAACGCTAATCTGACTGACAATGCTTTAAAAATGAATGGCACCTTTCAATTCGTTCGTGTAATAAATTGAGCTAATATTTCATCTGTTGCAGTTAAACTGAATCATCTCCCAGAGCCCATTTATGGCGGGACGTCTGTAGTCTGGTCTGGTCACAACAGTGGCTAAGCCATATCTCTGCAGCATCCTGTCTTCTCGGATTGCTAGTTTTGCTTGTTTGGCAGGAGAACTTCTGTGAATTCTGGAGACAGGAACTGAGATATTTGCGATAGTAAAGCCATGAGAACGGGTTATGAGACGTAGCTGTGTAGCGCAAATGACAGAGCACTTGCCGGCGAAAGGCAGGTCCTGAATTGGAGTCTCGGCCCAGCACACAGTTTTAATCTGTCAGGAAGTTTCATGAACCTCTAAGCTCCGTTCTTTGCCGTGTGACAACAAGTTGCTGTTTAAACGTTGCCGAGCTCGAGGGTAATGTCGCAGAGCGCCACGCTTTTGTATCAGTACAGAGGAACGTTTTATGCACCATGACGTCAAACTTTAAACTTCTACGTCTCAATGTAGGCAAATAATGTGGTTTCCAAAAAGTTATCTTGTAACTCAGTTGCACAATATAGGAAATTATGACTGTATTTGTTTGAATAATTAATTCAACGTGCTGCTGCATACCGTGACTTTATTCAAACTATGAAATGCTGATTATTTTCACTTGAGTAACGAATATGAAACTATACTAAGAGGCGTGAGACTTTTCATACAATGTGACATGGAACGAAGTTTTATTTGATCCACTGAATGGCCAGATTCCACATAAATCCTCATAGCAAATTTCTTTAAAAACTCAATAGGCATTACAGCAATTGATATGCTAACTGTTGTTTGGGGATTGGGAGCAGGGGGGGGGGGGTTGATACTAGTACCAAATTAGACGAATACACCACAAGATTTTTCTTCTGGACAGGTCACTAATTCAGAATCAGTGAGACAAAAAACAAAATATTATAGTCGATTTGGTAATATAAGCTGCGTTCAACAACAAGGAAGTTAGGGACTGCACAGAATGTGGATTGTCCTAACACAGTTGTCACACGGACATTTCCCCAAAACCAGTTAGCGTGTGTCGACCAGCACCAAATGGCAGCCACAAGACAAAGGCTTAGAATCTTACTTCACTATTCTCAACTGTCAACTTCCTAAAACCACTCCGCATGCAGGGGATGACTCACAGCTGTTGCAATTGTGACGAACGAGGAAATCGATTGCTTCACGAAAAACAGGTGAACAGAGCACAAACTTCCCACTCTACGCATGGAAAACGCACATTAAAAACAAGCTTGATACTGGCACAATTGGCAGTGGTACATAACCATGTCCCACAGTCCAGTCGGCCTCTTCGCACCAAGCACCATACTCACTGCATTTGATGCACCAAATATATTGAGCTAAGGCCACTCATTTTCTCATGCTAGTCGGGCAGTGTCACGATGGTTTGTCCTTTGACATGTGTACAGAAACATTAAAGACAAAATATCGTGCCGAATTATTTTTTGTGGACAGTAGTCGTGGCTTGACTCACCAACAATAGCGCAGAACGGATTGCGACTCCACTTCTGTGAAAAACTATAAAACACACCATACTCACGCACCGTTCTAGTGACTGAATTACTGTCTGCTGGAGACGAACATGAACCTGAGACCACACCTGTAGCACACCTTCCCATTGAGAAATGCACTGACTTTCTTTTCTAGCAAACGGACCCAGTTCTCACAATAAAATAACCACGCTATAGTGGCTGAAAGCGAAACAATATTTGAGCGCAATATGTTACGCTCATCTCAATGCGTGGTCATGCGTTATGTACCTTAAGCATCTGGCCACGTATATGCTTATAATGTGATTAGAACCCCCACAATATTTGTTGCTTATGTTCAATATACAAGAGGCGTTCAATAAGTAATGGAACACATTTTTTGCTCGACTAATTTCAGTTGAAAAAAATTCTGAATTTTTTGTGGCCCTCTGTAGTTTGATGACGTTCTGACAGGAGTCGGCACTAAACGTATGCTTTGAAATTGCGACTGTAGTGGAGTTATGAAGTTGAACGGTTACTGAGTGTTGAGTGTGGCAGTTTCATGCTTAAGCATATTTTATTAATGCTAATAAGTCATCCAAATCATACCTTTAGTACTGAATGATTCCCATATATAATAGGCCTTAAAAATCCTTCTTATTAATCTTAGCCATGAACTACATCAACGCATTATTAGTCAATAAGCATTAGCGCAACGGATTATCTTGGTGTATCCATCACGTACCTCATAGAGTCGTACTGTGGCAAATAAACTCAAATGCTGAAAGAAATTTATGTACTGATTTCAAAAAATGGTTCAAATGGCTCTGAGCACTATGGGACTTAACATCTGTGGTCATCAGTCCCCTATAACTTAGAACTACTTAAACCTAACTAACCTAAGGACATCACACACATCCATGCCCGAGGCAGGATTCGAACCTGCGACCATAGCAGTCCCGCGATTCATGTACCGGTTTGTTTAACACAATCGTACGTAAATTATTCTATTACAAAAAGGCGACATTGTGAGCATTGGAAATATAGGCAGAGCATTACGGTTGATGTGTAAATTAATAAGAAATTTTTTCAATGGCTCTAGGAGGGGCATTCTGAAAGAAGGTCCGTTTTGTTCAAGTTCCTATACGTGTCATTGTTTCCCTCTCGTCTGGCTACAAAAACCTGTGTTTCAGCAAAATTTCCGTTCAATGCTATGCACTTATGCCACCTTACCATACTCTACTGGTCAACTTCGAATCCGACGTTTTGCTGCACCTATGACCTCCCAGTCATCCACATACTGCTTCCTGGGGAGAGAATCCTTCACTATGCCGAACAAACAGAAGTCTGAAGGTGCGTGATCGGGGCTGCAAAGGGTGAGGGAACCGGTCGGCACACACCTTTGAGTATTCCAACCTAGCGGACGGGTGTGTCAACACTGCCAACACAGTCATGCAGTTGTGCAACGAAGTGTTTGAGTGTCATCCATTCGTCACCTCCAATGAGAATTTCCGACCGTTCCAACACTGAAGGAGTCATAGCGGTGTGTGGCCAGCTGACACGCTTGAGATCAGGCAGTTTTGCGCGATCTTGTTGGGATGATGGCGTCTGCCATCAACTCACCGAGATTTTGTTTACTGCCAGGTCTCCGTAGACATTATGCAAGCGTCTATGAATATCTGCAATGCTCTGATTTTCCGCCAAGAGAAAATCAATTACAGCGCTGGGTTGTCTTAATAAAATTGAGTACACCTGAAAGATGAGTGTATTGGTAGCCTGCTTACACCACATCGACTTGTTAGCAATATGGCTGAAGTACGCACATCACGCGGGATTTTAACTTTTATTTCAGTTGTTTTTATACAGCAGATGTCTACTGGGTCTTATATCCTGCGGGGTGTTATACGGCCGGACTCATTCAGCAGTCATTCTGTCTACGAATGAGATTTTCACTCTGCAGAGGAGTGTGCGCTGATATGAAACTTCCTGGCAGATTAAAACTGTGTGCCGGACCGAGACTCGAACTAGGGACATATGCCTTTCACGGGCAAGTGCTACACCAACTGAGCTGCCCAAGAACGACTCACGCCCCGTCCTCCCAGCTTTATTTCCGCCAGTACCTCGTCTCCAGGAGTGCTAGTTCGCAAAGTTCGCAGGAGAGCTACTGTGAAGTTTGGAAAGCAGGAGACTAGGTACTGGCGGAACAAAAGCTGCGAGGACAGGGCGTGAGTCGTGCTTGGGTAGCTCAGTTAGAAGAGCACTTGCCCACGAAAGGCAAAGGTCCCGAGTTCGAGTCTTGGTCTGGCACACAGTTTTAATCTGCCCGGAAGCTTCATACTATCTATGTTTTGACAAGTATCTTCTGGGTGTACTCGATTTGATAATGACAATCTACCAATGTTGTTTATCTCTTAACGTGGATAATTTCCCGAAAGCTGGGACTTCAAATGGGTCAAATGGGTCTGAGCACTATGGGACATAACATTTGAGGTCATCAGTCCCCTAGAACTTAGAACTACTTAAACCTAACTAACCTAAGGACATCACACACATCCATGCCCGGATGCAGGATTCGAACCTGCAACCGCAGCGGTCACGCGGTCCAGACTGAAGCGCCTAGGACGACTCGGCCATACCGGCCGGCGAAAGCTGGGACTCCGTTAATGCTCATTTATATTATGGAAATAGAAACATGTTGGAGGAAGGCAATGGTATACCACCTCCGCTACGACCTTGCCTAGTCGGCGGTGCGGGTCTCCCGCATCGTTCCCTACGCTCTTCGGAATATGGGATCTCATCATCTCATCAGATATACACATTATAAACCTGAAGATTAATCTATACTGACTTGAACCCGGTAGCTGACTAAAGTATCTTCATACAGCTACGCAGGTTTCGGAAACACCTCACCAATCTTGACTTTTTAATAATTATAATTTGAATGGTTATTAAGTGTTGTTCTTATCCACAATGTCTCTTAGCTGTGGTTGCGCACCCAGAAAACTGTTTCTGGAAAACAAAAGCCTATTTAAGGGTTGCCTAAAAACTGATAGCACGCTAAACAACTGAGGCACGCCAGTTTTTGTGGCACAGAGAACGACTGCCACCGGACGTGCCCTGGAATCCTTGATCGTTAGCGTTAAGTAGGTGGCGGTGGTTCAATTTATGGCTCGAATACGCGATGGACGGTCGTTTGGACGGACAGGTAGATATCAATGGGAAATGGACACGGGTAAAGAGGAGGTCTGGGGGCTCGTGGGTAGGGGGAGTGGGACGGCCGCGGCGGGGGCATAAATCCGCAGGTGGCCCATCTGTCGGCCTGACGCGGCCACGGCCGCTGATAAAGATCTATCGGCGCTCGGGGACTGCCTGTCCCGGCGGCTGCGTCACGCGCGTGTGTGATTGACTGGCGCGTGACAAATGCGAGTCGCAGTCGGCCCGTTAGCGGCGCCGCCCTGGCAGCGTGTGTACGTGCGCGAGCCGCGCCTGTGTGGGTGGCCGAGCCGATAGCTCGCTTCTGCCGCCGCCGTCTGCCGCTAATCTAATTAGTGCGGGGCAGCTATGTTAACAGCGCCGGCCAACGTCCGGACCGCTAAACGGCGCAACTACAAGTGATGGCTGACGTTGCACTGGGTACGAGTATTTTAATTTGGACACTGTGCGATTACGTCCGTTTGACGCGCTGAGGAGTGATGGTAGGCCGGGATATCATTTCCAAGTCATTTAAACCCTATTACTGATGTAGTTTCGGTGTATTTTCCAATGGTCGTTGTAGCGGAAACCGGATCGGGATTTAGTACCAAACTAACGCATGCAAAATTCTTATGGCGTCCGTGAAACGTGGCACATCATTCATACACTAAGGGAACAAAAGTCGTGGGACAGCGATGAGCACATATACAGATGGGGGTAGTGTAGCGTACGCAAGGTATAGAACGGCAGTGCACACTACTGGCCATTAAAATGGCTACACCAAGAATAAATGCAGATGATAAACAGGTATTCATTTTCGCGCAGTTTTGGTGCATAGATCCTGAGTAATCAATACCAAGAACAACCACCTGTGGCCGTAACAACGGCCTTGTTACGCATGGGCATTGAGTCAAACAGAGCTTGGATGGCGTGTACAGGTACAGCTGCCCATGCAGCTTCAACACGATACCACAGAAAAATGGCACTGAGCACTATGTGACTTAACATTGTAATGTTGTAACTCTAATTTGGTATGCTGAAGTGTAAGGTTGTAACTTTAATTTGCTATGCTGAAATCGGTGCTAATTGACAATGAAAGTGGGTTAAAAGCCGTGATCTGTCTGGGGACGTTAACCGTGGATTACTGGGCAACTGTTTCATTAGATATTTAGTCTAGGTTTACCAACCAGACTAACATTAATGATAATCTTTTAATAGTCATACAAAACCGGTTATATACATATAAAAAAGGAGAATTTAAATAAAAAGAAAGAAATCAGTTTATATTTGGAAATTTATTTTAAGATTGTTCATTGAAATTTCAGCATATTATACGTGAGTTATAACTGAGGTGGTGCCTTATTTACGATTGAAAAAATGTGAGATTGTAATCTTACGGAACACATAAAATATGGAGCCAAGATTTGGGAAACTGCATACAACACTCCATTCATAAAATCACACACGAAGAACATTGAAACATAAGCAAGAAGAAATTAACCACAACCAACACATTCAGTTTTTACCCAAAGAAATTACGTTCATACCACAATCCTGTCCGTCATGTAATTACCACACACTGGTATACTAAATTCATATTAACTCTTTGTGAAGTCTTCGCAAAAAGAATAGCTGAGGGCTACTTTGATGATTACACCACATGCTTCACGTGGTCCACTTGGTTTACACAAAGCGTACAACTCCACTATAATTTTGATAATTAAAATACATTAGATCGAAAAGCAATTGACAAAAGAAAAACCTTGAACTGGTTACTAACGTCTTACTATTAACCTGATGGGTCAAACAGTTATATAAGCACGTGGTAGTGGTCTCGCAAAGTACACCCCACGTGGGTTGAACATAAAGAAAAGCATAAAGAAAAGTTGCTATATTAAAAAAAAATATTCTCAAGACGAGACGTTATAATCTCACGCACATTCAGATTTAAGATTGATGAACTTAGTTAGAGTTACTGATCAACACGTGGTTCCACTTTACTCACAAAGTAGTAACAAAGCAACTACCGCAAAATAATCTGAATTTAACACGAGAATTACACTCCGCTGCACTTTAAGATAGCATTAGATATTTTAGAGCTAAACCTGAAATCAAGGTGATTAAATTTTCAGTTAGGCTGAACTTAAGAAATCCATTGTCCTACGGACTTAACAGACACGCGCTTAGCCGGAGATCTTACCACTTCAGACACTCGCCACGGCCACCCTGCAACTGCCCTACTGCCGAGCGTGCTTCCTGAGGGTGGCTCCCAAAGACCAACGGAAGTGGCCAGAGGGGCAGCTTCCTATACCAACATGACAACGGACGGACAGGGCCATACTAAGGATAGAAACCTCTTTGCTTTTAGGAAGCGTAGCTACCTGTTCCGACGTTGGTCCTACTGTTCTCCAGCAGACAGCCTTGTCTGCTACCCTCAAGCATGCAACTAGAAATACATATGCTCATTCATCCTCTCACACAAAAGGGAAGGGGGATGACAGTATCTTATCATATACAGTATATAAAAGAAAGCAGATGTAGGTTCCGTATGAGACTGTGTGACATGAATTACATATAAGAATTACATATAACTGTGCTTTAAAGTGTAGTAGTGTGACAGATCGTTCTTGTTTGTGTGTAAAAGTAACACGTTCGACTGCTCAGTCTCCTCCCAGATAGTCAGAAACGCCACAGTACATTTAGAAGAGGAATTTATTCCATAAATGGCAACAGATTTAAGAAATTAAACATGAAGGGAATCCAACAGAGACCTTTCATAACCCCAACGCTCCGGGAAAAGACTGTGCAGGGAATTTTCTGGCCATGCTAGGACATTCCCACCCTACTTAAACCAAAAGTGTAAAAGAAAAGGCAAAAGGACACCAGCTACTTGCTAACACAATAATTTCAACACATCCTTAGAATCTACCAATTTCAAACAGAAAAAAAGGAACACAATCTGTGACACCTATTTAAAAGGTAGTGTAGACCTAATTCGGTAAAAACAATGGTTCCTGTGTCATTAATATGAAAACAATTTCTGGTTGTTACCCTTATGGAGTTCACCAGTATTTGCTCATTGCAAGCGCCAACTGATCACAGGAAAAATTTATGACTGTTTATTAACAAGCAAAATTTATGAAAATAGCAAAGGTGCCACAGCAATAAAAAAAAGAACATCAAATAACATCGGTATTAAAAAGCAGAACATAACAATGCACAATCTGCAAAAGCAACAAAATGATAAGAGAAAAAACATGTTTTACAAAGTGGTTATCGCAAAAAAATTCTATATCGTATAAAACTAATAATTTGTAGAATTAAAATAACTATGTGGCACTCATTTAATCACTCTACTATATTTCAATTAGCTAGCAAACAATGAGCACTGTGTCATTATACTGAAACTACAATAATTATGTGATTGTTACCCTTAAGGGGTTCCTCACAGTAAATATGCCCCATGCAAAGGCTAATCGATCACAGTTCAATGAGAATAAAACGCTATCTGACTGATAAACGAAGCAAGGCCACAGCAATGAATTTACGAAACAAAATATCACAAATCTAATACATCACACAAAAACAAACATTGATAAATAAAACAGTACAATAGTCAACATCTAAAACAAAAAAACACCTATAAATAAAACACCTGCAAAATACAAGAGTCAAAGTCTAAAAAAGATAAATAGAACACCTGCAAATTACAAGAGTCAGTCTAATAAACACCAATAATTCGAACTCCTGCAAAACACACGAGTCAGAGTTTCTCTGACAGAAACACACGTATATGCACTGGACTAAGAACCGTATAATCACTGTTCACTGACACACTCAGTACTTCCACTGTTCCGAGGCACAATATAGGGGAAAGAGGGGGGGGGTTCGTCGCCGCAGCTATCAGTAGGGATTTTTTTGTCCATCTGTTGCGTGCGATCCCGCCGTCTCTGCCCTCTCATGAAGTTTCTCCCGTGTCACGTCATCTCGATTTGGTTCCATGTTTGTATTGTCAAATTCGTGTGGTATCCTCGTTTGACACGCCAGGTTGATATTCCTGGGCAAGGATGACACTTAATGGCTCTTCTTTTGTGCCACCCTTAGCGACCAGAGAACATCGAACCATGATTTACTGTCGCTTGACAGTGGGCATCCGTCAGGAGATGTTGATAGGCGTCATTGAAGTCTGCCAGTTACTCTGGACAGTATGTGCAAAAGGCTCCACGCCCTTTGTGTTGTTACATTCTTGGGTTATCCTCAATTGGCTCGCCGGTTTGATATTCCTGGGCAAGGATGACACTTAATGGCTCTTCTTTTGTGCCACCCTTAGCGACCAGAGAACATCGAACCATGATTTACTGTCGCTTGACAGTAGGCATCCATCAGGAAATGTCGATAGGCGTCGTTGACGTCTGCAAGTTTCTCTGGGCAGTACCTGTCAAAAGGCTCCACGCCCCTTGTGTTGTTTCACCGCGGCCGTCTCGTCACGGTCGCGTGCGTGTGGTGCGTTGCCAGCAGATGGATTTCCGCGCGGTGGACCGCTCGCCCATCTCAGGTCATCGCCTCGAGGAAGGGTCGTCCGGGGCGGCCGCCCATTAGCTCCAGGTACAAGGGAAAGTGTTTGCCGCGTACCTTCTTTTGTTGTCGGCCGCGCTCCCAAAGTGGCCTGGCTGACAGTGTGTCCAGCTGGGAAACCCTCCAGTTTACAACTAGTCCGGCTGCTCCCGCTGTCTCTTAAGAGTTTTGCCGGTTCGCTTTCACGTTCTCAACTGCATTCACAGAAATTTTTTATCATCCTTATGTGATTACACAATGTCATACATAATACCACTTAGTATTGTCTTTCACAATTTTTAAGAACAAAGTGAGACTTAATATCTTTTTTAAATAAAAAAATTAGATGAATCGACAATATAAAATAAAATTTAAATAACTTGACAATGTAAAAAAAAATAAAAGTGAAATGACTTGACAGTATAAAAATAAAAATTTAAATGAACTGACAATATAATATTTAAATCCACATCACTAATGTGGTTCACTTACGTTTTAATAAATCAAATGCTATTTATTAATTCACTAAAATGAATAGGATTATGCCTTGTGCAAGTATAGGTCAGGACAGCATAGGGTTCACATGTTATTTACACACACATACATGCACACCTGTTGTCTATTCTACAAACTAACTACCCATAAACATGCATTACTCAATATTCTACTTCTATCCACTACTAGTTAAGCCAATAAGCTACTTCAATGCTATTTCAACACGGTGTATATACCACTACAACATTGTTCTAATTCGTCCTCTTCTTGACGCTCGCGGCATACGTCTTGTCACATGATAAATATGGAGAACTTTCCTTAAACATACACATTAAAAAGAACAATGGTTATTTACACGCCAAAACATTTATACCAGTTCGCACACCTGAAAAGAGACTCGCACTTATACATTTATCATACTCATATATTCACACATAAAACAGTAACAAAATTTCACCTAAAATTATGTTATCACAACAATTAATCACGCAGATGACTCTGAGAAGGTTAAAAATATTTGCATTATACAGGTTATATTACATTTTCTTACCCATTTTGCTGCGATTTCGTTCCTTCTTTACGTTACCTTTCGCTTCCAAATCAGTTATTTCGCCTGTGGTGGTTATTCTGGATTCATTTCTCATGAATGGCAAAATTGTGGTCACCTCTATTCTGTAAAACAGTATCATCTTAACATATTGAACTAACAACAGACACAAAAGATCCGAATCCTCCTGTAGTTTAAATGACAAATGTTTTGCTTTATCCTTATTACCTTAAACCAAGCTTTCCTTCGTTCCCATAATCAAAATTATTTAATCATCCTCTACCTTCAAGAGGGAAATTTCCTCAGTACAAATCATATAGGCTGCAGTGCATCCCGCACCAGCGAAAACAGTAAGCTGTAATGCTCACAGCATCAGCAAAACACATAAACGTCGCTTTTCTAGGACAAGTATTAACGCAGAATAATTTTTTAGGCTTTGGCTCAACATCAATCAAGACTACAAAAAGGATCCATATTTCCGTTCCATTCTCCATTTGCTGAAAAGTTGCTCGTATTTGACTACCACAATAATATTTCAGAGCCACGTAAATTACACAAACCACAATTCTTCTTTCACCTTGAAGGGAATCAACATACTTACGAAATCCACAGACAGCACTTTACCTACTCAGCTATAAAGAACAAAAAAGACATATATCATCAATATTAACATATCATCGCATATTGGAAGCCAATGGTTCAACAATCGTATTATCGCATCCTGTTTTCAAGATTCCAAACTTACTCATTCCTTTCTCAGAGTTCTCCTATCTTAAAATATTCATACAGCACGCATACTATAGTAAGAGATCCTCATTTATACTGACAGATATAGAATAGTAATAGATAGATAGTAGCACTGAAAGCAGAAAATCGGAAACAAGGCTACTAACAGCTGGGGACCTGGGTTTGCCAGACCCATAATACCCACAGATCGGATATTCCCCTGAGTTTTTGCACTAATTCAGCAACGATCTTGCTTCTCTCAGGAGCGACTCCATTCAATTTACACACAAAAAAAACATAAACAGCATCTTACTCGTTCACAAAGAAACCTTTTATCTTCACGTTTGAATCAAACTAAATCCTAATTGCACAAGGAAAGAAAAAAATTAAAACATCACTTCAATCCATCACATAGAAACATCTTTATCATTAATTTTTATCAACATATTATTCAAAATGCATACGTCACAAATTTAAACTAATCAATTCTTTCTCCTCACCGTCCTCTCTACTTCTCACTGTCCTTTCTACTCATTTGCCATGTCGCTCATTTGTTCCGATTGGGCGCCTTCTGAGCTGATCGTTTGTCATTGCCGGTTTCGTTCATTTCCATTTGCTGGATTATGTCTAGGGTTAGCCGGCCGAATTTCAACATCATGAGGTGCTCCGCCTACAGTCCTATTCCCACCGTATTCATCGTAGTATCGATTCTGGTTGCCGTACCTGTAGCGTTCACGATCTTGTCCACGTCGCCGATCACTTCTGTTGTTCCACCTGTGTTCGCGACTGTTACCCCAGTTTCTGTACGGCCGGTCCCGATTATTGTTCCGTTCGCGTCGCGACGACCAGTCACGCCGTTGATTAGTAATACGGCCACGATTACGGTCGCGCTGCTGTGCCCCGTAATAACTTTGTGCCTGATTAGGCGGGCATTCTCCTGTATTGTATTCCAACTCTTGGAGAAGCGTCTTAAACGTTTCCACGTCCTCTTTGCATCGTCCCGCAAGAATGACGTGCCGCAAGTGCATCGGCAATTTGGTGATGCATATCCTAATTAGTTCCGCAGGCCTGTATGGGTCGTATAGGAATTGATTTGCCTGCAGCATGTGGTCGAATAGGCGTGCAGGGCTGCCGAAACCAGACTGGTTCAAATTTGGCAGCATAATTATGCCATGTTTGACTCTATCTTGTGCCGCTTCCGACCAATAGGCGGACAGAAAGGCTTGTCGAAACTCCCGAGTGGAGTTGCCGTGACGCGCTGCCGACCTCATGCGAATCGCCGGTTCGCCTTCCAAATAGCCACACATATATTCTATCTTATGTGAACTTGCCCAGTCGGGAGGAAGACAGAACTCAAATTGCTCGAGCCATGCTCGTGGATGTATTCCTTTTTGCGAATTTCGGAATATCTCAAACTTTCTCACCGTAAGGAAATGTTTGAAATCAAATCCCCGCATTTCCTCCTGGCGAGGCCCTTGAATGTTTCTATTATTCTCATGTCTGCCCCTCAAATTACATTCTTCCCTGTCGTAAAAATCTCCCTCGTGGCCGGAGTCCCTCTCTGCACTGTTCGTACGGCTATTTTTAATGCTATTGACGAGTTCGGAATCACACGCCATGCGGTTTTCCAGATGCGCCACGCGTTCTTGCAATTCGCCTGTTACAGCTCTGTTTTGCCTGTTCACTTCGAACTGTCCCTTCTGAAATCTCAGAAGAGAACGCACTTCTTCGGTCTCTGCGGCCGCTACCGGTGTAGTATTGTTCTCGCTTTCCGTCAGCTTCATCGTGCCTACAATGTCCGCTAATGCCGCAATCTTATCATCAATTTGTCTCTTGTCCTCCGCCCCAGTATGCTTCAATTGTTCTACTTGCTGTTCCAACGCGTGGATCGCTAAACTGTTGTCCGCTATTGTGTTGCTAACGGACGTGGGACAATGCGTTTCCGCCTCTTGAACCCTCGAGATTACCTGCTGGTGTTCCCTTTGGCATTCTTCCCTCAGCTCTTGGAAATTCCTAAGTAGCCGTTCTTCGCTTTCTTTAGATTCGGTATCGCCCCTCCGCTTGCTCTGTTCTAAAGCTTGCAGACGATCATCGATTTGTTCAAATGTACGGCCTAATTCTTTCATAATATCACTTTTTATCTCACTTGCCAGATTGTTTATTCTTTGTGAGATATCATCGGACACTCTCTGCATCGACTTGTCGACTTTATTTGTCTGCTGGATTAGTTTTTCGTCTATTTGTTCGCCTAGCTCGCGGATCGATTTTTCTGATTTCTGCGTCATTTGTTCGCCTAGCTCTCGGATCGATTTTTCTGTGTTTTCTTTATTTTGTTGCAATAAGGCTTTCATGAGTTCTGCTAAATCAATTTGGTTAGTTGGAGGCAAATTAATTTCTGGCTCTGCTGTGAGCCCGTTCGTGCTGTTTTGCATTTCGTCTGAAGTATTCCCCATTGCATTTTCGGAACCGCCCGACGCGTTAATATTGGAAATCAAATTATCCCCTTGGTCCATGTTGCTTAAGTTGGACCGCTTACTTTGAGCTTGGTTACGTGTTTGCATTAGTGCAATTTATACTCAGTACGCAACACAATAATAACAATAAATGTGTCCCCCAAAAATTACGAGTCACACGAAAGATACCCAACCTAGTACACACTTTTTCACACGCAAAACAAATTTTTATCTTTGATCGAAACAGTGGAATTTACAAGCGAGAATAAAAAACACACAGACATATAAAACACACAAATATAAAAAACAAAACAAGACAAACAACGCAACGCCGATCAACAACGCCGTGAATCTTTTGAAAGTCTGCTCGGAAACAACGCAGAAGTTGTTTGAGCGCTGTAGGGAAAAAAAATTAAGATTATAACACGCTCGCAATCTAACATTTCAGAGATTCCAGAGTCTAGCGGAATCACAGAACAGGGTCGCCATGTGTAATGTTGTAACTCTAATTTGGTATGCTGAAGTGTCAGGTTGTAACTTTAATTTGCTATGCTGAAATCGGTGCTAATTGACAATGAAAGTGGGTTAAAAGCCGTGATCTGTCTGGGGACGTTAACCGTGGATTACTGGGCAACTGTTTCATTAGATATTTAGTCTAGGTTTACCAACCAGACTAACATTAATGATAATCTTTTAATAGTCATACAAAACCGGTTATATATATATATAAAAGGAGAATTTAAATAAAAAGAAAGAAATCAGTTTATATTTGGAAATTTATTTTAAGATTGTTCATTGAAATTTCAGCATATTATACGTGAGTTATAACTGAGCTGGTGCCTTATTTACGATTGAAAAAATGTGAGATTGTAATTTTACGGAACACATAAAATATGGAGCCAAGATTGGGAGACTGTATACAACACTGCATTCATAAAATCACACACGAAGAACATTGAAACATAAGCAAGAAGAAATTAACCACAACCAACAGATTCAGTTTTTACCCAAAGAAATTACGTTCATACCACAATCCTGTCCGTCATGTAATTACCACACACTGGTATACTAAATTCATATCAACTCTTTGTGAAGTCTTCGCAAAAAGAATAGCTGAGGGCTACTTTGATGATTACACCACATGCTTCACGTGGTCAACTTGGTTTACACAAAGCGTACAACTCCACAATAATTTTGAGACCTTTCAACATCTATGGTCATCAGTCCCTTGAACACAGAACTACTTAAACCTAACTAACCTAAGGACATCACACAACACCCAGTCATCACGAGGCAGAGGATATTCTTGACCCCGCCAGGAATCGAACCCGGGAACCCGGGCGCGGGAGGAAAGAACGCTACCGCACGACCACGAGCTGCGGACACGATACCACAGTTCATCAAGAGTAGTGACTGGCGTATTGTGACGAGCCAGTTGCTCGGCCATCATTAACCAGACGTTTTCAATTGGTGAGAGATCTGGAGAATGTGCTGGCCAGGGCCTGCAACAAGCGGTCGTGCATTATCCTGCTGAAATGTAGGATTTTGCAGGGATCGAATGAAGGGTAGAGCAACGGCTCGTAACCCATCTGAACTGTAACGTCCACTGTTCAAAGTGTTGTCAATGCGAACAAGAGGTGACCGAGACGTGTATCCAATCGCATCCCATACCATCACGCCGGGTGATACGCCAGTATGGCGATGACGAATACACGCTTCCAATGTGCGTTCACCGCGATGTCGCCAAACACGGATGCGATCATCATGATCCAGAACCTGGATTCACCCGAAAAAATGACGTTTTGCCATTAGTGCATCCAGGTTCATCGTTGAGTACGCCATCGCAGGCGCTCCTGTCTGTGATGCAGTGTCATGGGTAACCGCAGCCATGGTCTCCGAGCTGATAGTCCATGCCGCTGCAAACGTCATTGAACTGTTCGTGCAGAGGGTTGTTGTCTTCCAAAGATCCCCATCTGTTGACTCCGGGATCGAGACGTGCCTGTACGATCCGTTACAGCCATGTGAGTAAGACGCCTGTCATCTCGACTGCTAGTGAGACGAGGCCTTTGGGATCCAGCACGGCGTTCCTATTACTCTCATGAACCCACCGATTCCATATTCATACACTGGATCTCGACCAACGCGAGCAGCAATGTCACGATACGATAAACCGCAATTGCGATAGGCTACAATCCGACTTTTATCAAAGTCGGAAACGTGATGGTACGCATTTCTCCTCCTTACACGAGGCATAATAGCAACGTTTCACCAAGCAATGTCGGTCAACTGCTGTTTGTGTATGAGAAATCGGTTGGAAACTTTCCTCATGTCAGCACGTTGTAGGTGTCGCCACCGGCGCGAACCTTGTGTGAATGCTCTGAAAATCTAATCATTTGCATATCACAGCATCTTCTTCCTGTCGGTTAAATTTGGCGTTTGTAGCACGTCATATTCGTGGTGTAGCAATTTTAAAGGCCAGTAGTGTTTTACTGGAGCTGACGTTTGTACTCAGGTGATTTAAGTGAAAATGTTTTCGACATTATTATGACCGCACGACGGGAATGAGCAGACTTCGCACTCAGAATGGTAGTTGGAGATAATGCATGGGACGGTCCGTTCCGGAAATTGTTAAGGCTTACCTCTCACCACGGATAACGCAGTAGCTGACTGCCTTCAGTTCACGACCGGGATGCCGGCCGGAGTGGCCGAGCGGTTAAAGGCGCTACAGTCTCGAACCGCACGACCGCTACGGTCGCAGGTTCGAATCCTGCCTCGGGCATGGATGTGTGTGATGTCCTTAGATTAGTTAGGTTTAAGTAGTTCTAAGTTCTAGGGGACTTATGACCACAGCAGTTGAGTCCCATAGTGCTCAGAGCCATTTGAACCATTTGAACCACGACCGGGAGGAAATGCTTTTTCGTAGAGTTGTCTGTGCTAACACACAAGCAACAAATAATGTGGGATAGACGACGAACGTAGACTCGAGTGGCGTGCGGGGAAACGTGGCGGTAATCGTCTATGGCAGCAGAAGACCGACGCTAGTTCCTTTGCTAACAAAACGACACCGTCTGCAGCGCCTCTCTCGGGCACGTCCTTAATGACAGGAAAACTGTGGCCTGGTTAGATGAGTCCCCATTTCAGTTGGTAAGTGCTGATTGTAGGGTTCTAGTCAGGTGCAGACCTCATGAAGTCATGGACCCACTTTGTCAACAAGGCACTGTGAAGGCAAGTAGTGGCTCCAAAGAGGTGTGGGTTGTCTTTACGTAGAATGTGCTATGTCCTCTGGTCCAAATCAGTCGAATATTGACCGCAAATAGCTAAGTTCGGTAGCTTGGAGACCATTTGCCACCTTTCATTGTGTTCATGTTCCCATACAAGGTTACGCCATGTCACCCGGCCAAAATTGTTCGGGATTTATTTGAAGAACATTGTGGACAGTTCGAGTGAATGATGTGAATACCATCGAACATTTATGGGGCGTAGTGTAGGGCTCAATTCCTACAGAAAATACTGTACTGCCACACTTTCGCAATTATGGGTGCCTGTAGGGTCAGAATGGTTCAATATTTCTGCTGGGGACGTCCAACGGCTTTCTGAGGCCGCGCTAAGTAGAGCTGCAGGGCAGTGTTAGTCAAAAGGAGGTCCGACACGGTATTAGGAGGTATATCTTGACTTTGGTCACCTCAGCGAAAAGCTAACGACTAAGGTACATCGTATCAGTAATAAAAATCGCTAATGACATAGCTGTACTTAATGAAATAAAGGATCAACTAAAGACGTAAACGCTCCCAAGATGGAGACCTAGAGCCCTGCTAGAATGTGTGGTTTTTACACTCATGCTCATAAATTAAGGATAGTGCCGATACATGGTGAAACTACACTCTCGTGGGATGTTTGCGGGTTTCAATCACCTCGGGCTATGATCATGCTGTGGAATTGACCTGCGGTCGTCGCACGGTGGCGCTTACAGAAGTTCACATACGCAGAGGTGTGCTGGTGCATATACGGTGTAGCGAGTAAGTGTGCAGATGTTTTCAGACGTGCTAATGTTGACAGTGTGTTTAAAATGGCTCAGAGAACACGTATTGATGACGTTATGAGGGGTAGAACACTAGGGCGACTGGAGGCTGGTCAAACACAGCAGGTCATAGAACGGGCCCTCGGTGTGCCACAAAGTGTAATCTCAGGTTTATGTCAACGATTCTAGCAGACTGGAAACGTGTCCAGGCACTACAACACGGGACGTCCACAGTGTACAACACCACAAGAAGGCCGATATCTCACCATCAGTGCCCGCAGACGGCCACGGAGTACTGCGGTAGTCTTGTTCGGGACCTTACTGCAGCCACTGGAACAGTTGTCTCCAGACACGCAGTCTACAGACGACTGAACAAACATGGTTTATTCGCCCGGAAACCTGCAAGGTGAATTCCTCTGATCCCTGGTCACAGGAGAGCTCGTAAGGCCTGGTGTCAAGAGCACAGTACATGGCCACTGGAACAGTGGTCCCGGTTTATGTTCACGGATGAGTCCAGGTATAGTCAGAACAGTGATTCTCGCCGGGTTTTATCTGGCGCAAACGAGGAACCAGATACCAACTCATTAATGTCCTTGAAAGTGACCTGTATGGTGGTCATGGTTTGATGGCGTAAGGTGGGATTATGACTGATGCACGTACACCCTACATGTCTTTGACCGAGGAACTGTAACAGGTCAGGTGTGTCATTACGTCATGTTGCACCAGTATGTCCTCCTTTTCACACGTGCAGTGAGTCCCACCTTCCTCCTGATGGATGGTAACGCACGGCCCCACCGAGCTGCCAACGTTATCTTGAAACAGAAGATATCAGGCGAATGGAGTGGCCTGCCCGTTCTCCAGACCTATACCCAATCGAGCACGTCTGGGAAGCTCTCTGTCGACGTGTCGCTCCACGTCCTCAGAACCTCGATGCGGCGAGTTTGGTGGCCATGTGTGTATGGTACACTCAACCTGGCGCTGTTAGAAGTTCTTAAGTACACTGCTAGCTGTGTGACAAGTTGCATTGCCCTGCAGGTAGACGCCACTGTGCCATGGAAAAACAAATTTCTTGTGGGATTGTACATGGTCTCCAAAGATGGATGAATACTGGTGTTGATCCATTGTCCATTTTAGAATGATGAGATCAGCCAGATAATACCACCAAATAATTCCCCAGACCATAACTCTCCCTTCGGGTTATAGGTGTTTTCTTTCACTCGTGTCACACCGATCCCACCAACGGCCATCTGCACGACGGAACATAAAGCGTGATGCATCTATAGAGACCACCTCTCGCCATCCAGTGGACGGCCAGTTTCGGTACTGAAGTGAAAATTTCAAATCTTTTTTGCCGATGAACAGCGGTCAGTTGCTTAACAGTTGCACGTCTGTTCACCCGTACTCATCTCTGCAGCTGTCTTTCACCACTGTCATCTACGGCACGCCTTTACCATAGTTGCCTCACCACCGTATTTTTTACAGCGCATGCATGGTGTACTCCAACCATGTTATACTTCAACCATAGTTGCAGGTGACCGGTTTAGAAACTTAGCCATTTCCGACATGATTCCACCTTTGTCCCAAAAATAAGTGATCCTGCCCTTTTGGATGTCAGATAAATTGCACCATTTCCGCGTTGCGAAAACGAATGCACTGTTTTCCGCATCCGCCCGACACGCATTATATATCCTTCCCTGCCAGAGCTGACACCGCCGCCTATGAGTGGCTAATGCACGTTGACGTCGAATATCGGATACAGTCACTTTAACGTTACTGGACCCTATAATTTCAATTTACTGACACGTTTCTAGACATGACTATGTTCGGTCAGACTAAGCCGCATACAACTGATTACACTATGTAATACCTAATTTGTTGGTCATGTTGTCTTCAGGAAATTATGCTGTATTCTTTTCGTTTCGGAGAATTTTGTGCTGTTTTGCAATCCAGAGAGATGTGAATCTTTACAGAACATTTCCGAAACAGAGTTCCTGATCTATTTACTGTCGCTTTCTTCAAGAACCTTTCACGAGCTACAGAGAGTCCTGACACCTAACACAGTGTAAATACGGTATAAATACGGATGCATTCCGCCTGTCCAACAGCTGTACCCAACTCCGATATAAACAGCACCATCGCATGTGCATATCTTAATCTTACCTGTAAGATAGCATTTGAAATGACAAGGCTTCGTGAGACTTCTGTTTTATACAACAGAGATACTGTAGCAGAGAATGAAGAACGCTGTCTTGCTACACAGGGAGGTGGCAATAGTTATGAGATAGAGATGTGGATATATTAAGATGGCGGTAGTGTCGCGTACACCAGGTACAAAAGGACAGTGCATTGGCGGAGTTGTCGTTGTATTCAGGTGATTTATAAGTAAAGGTTCCCGACGTGATCATGGCGACGCGACGGGAACTAACAATCGTTGAACAAATGTATGGTAGTACGGTAGTTGTAAATAGACGCTTGGGGCATTCCATTTCGGAAATCATTAGGGAGTTTCAATATTCCAATACCCAGAGAGTTTGACGAGAATACAAAATCGCTGGCTTTACCTCTCACCACTCACAACGTCGTGGAGACGTTTGTGGAGAGCTGTCATTTCTAACAGACAAACAACAATGCATGAAGTACTAACTGAAATCAATGAGGGAACCACCCATTAGTCAAATGCGATGAAGTTTGGCGTTAGTGGAATATGGCAGCTGAACACCGACTAAAGTGCCTTTGCTAACAGCGTCACATAACCCGTAGCGCCTCTTCTGTGCTCGTGATTATATCGGGTGGACTCTACACTACTGTGGCCTAGTCAGATGAGTCCAGATTTCGGTTTGTAAGGGCTGATTGCAGAGTTCGAGTGTGGCGCAGACCGCACGGAGCTATGGACACAAGTACTAATATCCATATAAGTTTATAGTTCTGGCAACACTGCCCATTGCTTTCTTCTGTGCGGATGCACACATATTCCCTCCCCCTCCCGGATGATGCCTTTTCTCCCTCCATTTATCACTCCTATCTACTCTGATCCTCACTCGCCCACCTTTCCTCTGTCCTTCTCCCGGGCTCCCTCTCCCCCCCTTCCATCCTCTTGTTTTCCCCACCTCCCCTCTCTCTGCCCCCTTCTCTCCCCCGAGTCCTTTTGCATTTCCCTGCCCTGCCTTTTCTCATTCCCTCTCGCGTCTGCCCTGCCCCTCTTTCCCCTTATGAGTCCTCTCCATCCTTGGTTACCCCCTTTTCGTGGTTTCCACTCCTCCTAGTTTTTCTCCCTCCTCCAGGTCCCCCCCCCCATCTGCCCTTGGCTCGGGAGTGTCATCTTTGTGCGGCGGCCATTTTCGTGCAGTGTTTTACAGTGAGTGTTTTACAATGAGTGTTCCGTGTTGTGTGTCTTTTGGGAAGTGTTGCGAAAAGCCATCATACTGTCGCTGGGTGTGTTTTTTTATCTCTTACGAACAGAAACCAGACTGTCGCCATGTTTTTTTAATTATGTGTCTACTATGTTACTTGTCTGTTTCCTGTGTATTTTATTAACATTGCCAACCCCTTGGCTTTCTGTTTTGACTTTCCGCATTTTCCCGCCATTTTACACTTTAAGTTACCGTTTTATCGCCTGTTTTTCTTGTCTCTTTTCTTCTTCCGTTTTTAAAAGCGTCTGTAGTCTGTAGAGCAGCATACTAAGCTGTTGCCATACCGCCCCCTTCGGGGGGAATTGAAAATCAATAAAGGAAAAAAAGAAAACATATTCCCTGAACTCTTACGGGACTTGGTAAGAATGTCTTCCACGAGTAATCAGTGTGTTGGGGTGGGATACTACAAATATAGTATGTGAACATACGAGGTGAGAATGTGGGTCTCGCGGAAGGCGTGCGCGAGATAGTCCCTGCAGTCACGCTATCGTTTGTGCCCTCGGCGGCTCAGATGGTCAGAGCATCTGCCATGTAAGCAGGGGATCCTGCGTTCGAGTCCCGGTCGGGCAAACATTTTCACCTGTCCTCGTTGATATATATCAACGCCCGTTAGCAGCTGAAGGAATTAATGTAATTCAACAAGGCACTGTGCAAGCTGATGGTAGCGTATTAAAATACAGAAATGTGTAAACATGCAGAATACGGCGCAGAGGTCGGCATCTACGTCTACATTTATACTCCACAAGCCACCCAACGGTGTGTGGCGGAGGGCACTTTACGTGCCACTGTCATTACCTCCCTTTTCTGTTCCAGTCGCGTATGGTTCGCGGGAAGAACGACTGTCTGAAAGCCTCCGTGCGCGCTCGAATCTCTCTAATTTTACATTCGTGAACTCCTCGGGAGGTATAAGTAGGGGGAAGCAATATATTCGATACCTCATCCAGAAACGCACCCTCTCGAAACCTGGCGAGCAAGCTACACCGCGATGCAGAGCGCCTCTCTTGCAGAGTCTGCCACTTGAGTTTGCTAAACATCTCCGTAACGCTATCACGGTTACCAAATAACCCTGTGACGAAACGCGCCGCTCTTCTTTGGATCTTCTCTATCTCCTCTGTCAACCCGACCTGGTACGGATCCCACACTGATGAGCAATACTCAAGTATAGGTCGAACGAGAGTTTTGTAAGTCACCTCCTTTGTTGATGGACTAGATTTTCTAAGGACTCTCCCAATGAATCTCAACCTGGTACCCACCTTACCAACAATTAATTTTGTGTGATCATTCCACTTCAAATCGTTCCGCATGCTTACTCCCAGATATTTTACAGAAGTAACTGCTACCAGTGTTTGTTCCGCTATCATATAATCAAACAATATAGGATCCATCTTTCTACATATTCGCAATACATTACATTTATCTATGTTAAGGGTCAGTTGCCACTCCCTGAACCAAGTGCCTATCCGCTGCAGACCTTCCTGCATTTCGCTACAATTTTCTAATGCTGCAACTTCTCTGTATACTACAGCATCATCCGCGAAAAGCCGCATGGAATTTCTGACACTATCTACTAAGTCATTTATATATATTGTGAAAAGCAATGGTCCCATAACACTCCCCTGTGGCACGCCAGAGGTTACCTTAACGTCTGTAGACATCTCTCCATTGCTGACAACATGCTGTGTTCTGTTTGCTAAAAACTCTTCAATCCAGCCACACAGCTGGACTGATATTCCGTAGGCTCTTACTTTGTTTATCAGGCAACAGTGCGGAACTGCATCGAATGCCTTCCGGAAATCAAGGAAAATAGCATCTACCTGGGAGCCTGTGTCTAATATTGTTTGGATCTCATGAACAAATAAAACGAGTTGGGTCTCACACGATCACTGTTTCCGGAATCCATGTTCATTCCTACAGAGTAGATTCTGGGTTTCCTACAACGAAATTACACGCGAGCGAAAAACATGTTCTAAAATTCTACAACAGATCGACGTCAGAGATATAGGTCTATAGTTTTGCGCATCTGCTCGACGACCCTTCTTGAAGACTGGGACTACCTGTGCTCTTTTCCAATCATTTGGAACCTTCCTTTCCTCTAGAGACTTGAGGCACACGGCTGTTAGAAGGGGGGCAAGTTCATTTGTGTACTCTGTGTAGAATCGAATAGGTATCCCGTCAGGTCCAGAGGACTTTCCTCTGCTGAGTGATTCCAGTTGCTTTTCTATTCCGTGGACACTTATTTCGATGTCAGCCATTTTTTCGTTTGTGTGAGGATTTAGAGAAGGAACTGCCGTGCGGTCTTCCTCTGTGAAACAGCTTTGGAAAAAGGTGTTTAGTATTTCAGCTTTACGCGTGTCACCCTCTGTTTCAATGTCATCATCAACCCAGAGTTTCTGGATGTGCAGTTTCGAGCCACTTACTGATTTAACGTAAGACCAGAACTTCCTAGGATTTTCTGTAATGTCGGTAGATAGAATTTTACTTTCGAATTCACTGAACGCTTCACGCATAGCCCTCCTTACGCTAACTTTGACATCGTTTAGCTCCTGTTTGTCTGAGAGGTTTTGGCTGCGTTTAAACTTGGGTTGAAGCTCTCTTTGCTTCCGAAGTAGTTTCCTAACTTTGTTGTTGAACCACGGTGGGTTTTTCCCGTTCCTCACAGTTTTACTCGTCACGTACCTGTCTAAAACGCCTTTTACGATTGCCTTGAACTTTTTCCATAAACACTCAACATTGTCAGTGTCGGAACAGAAATTTTCGTTTTGATCTGTTAGGTAGTCTGCCTTCTATGACTCTTGCTAAACAGATAAACCTTCCTCCCTTTTTTTATATTCCTCTTAACTTCCATATTCAGGAATGCTGCAACGGCCTTATGATCACTGACCATAAGCCTATATACGACAACAAGTGTCTGGTACAGTTATCAGATTAGTCATTGCTGCTGCAGTCGCAGGTTATCGAGATTTAAGTGAGTTTGAACTTGGTGTTATAGTCTCACACGAGCGCAGGAACACAGTATCTTCGAGGTAGCCTTCAAGTGGGGATTTTCCCGTACGACAACATCTCGAGCGTACCGTGAATATCAGGAATCCGTTAAAACGTCAAACCTCCAAAATCAGATCTGCGACATCGCTGCGGCTGGAAGAATGTCCTACCAGAACTGGATCAACGACGACTTAAGGATACAGGGTACTTTTCCGGCTCAGTATTATGTTAAAAGCAACACCTGTTTCTCTCAGGCACCGTTTATAATCTATAAGGTATGCAGATTTTTTGTTGATATCAAGTAATGCACTACACTTTCCAAACTAATTAGAAGTATTTTGGATATTTTTGAACCTGCTTACGGTTATTAAAGACATTAGAAAGAAATTGATGCAATTTTTTTTCCAAAATGCTTCCCCAAATTGAGGTACCATTTAATCCAACGTTATACATTTGAAGTAGACCAAATAAGCATGGCATCATGGCTGAGATACTAGACCTATTTAATTCCATCGATTATGTTTATTACAAGGATAAAAAATATCACATCTTACATTTTAATTTTTATAATTTTTTCTTAATAAAACTAATTTTTTCTGTAATTTATTGGTTCTGCAATAAACCTTAGGTCTAATAAATGAGTATGGACTACTGCAAGTTACAGAAAAAATTAAAGCAATGCTTTTTAAACTTTAGGAAATATTGGTAGCTGTATTCTGAAAAATACAGCTTGCGGGAAATTGCAAATGAAGATATGAGTCCAATTAAACTGTGCCTCAGAACATTCCTGAAGCATATTCTTCATCCTGCAGCATTCCTTTATCTTCAAGCTTCCTCTTGGCATTTCTTCAGCATTTCTTGCTTGTTTGGTAACCTGAAGAGGAAATGTTTCATCTTTATGCACCCGTTGTCTGACACAAGCAAGCAATTGATCTTCTGTATTAGAGCCACATTTTACGCCTAAGTTTCTCAGGGGTTCCTACCTTCATATCACCCCATCACTGAAGCATATCATTGCATCTACTACACCAACTCTTAATGTATTTAGTCCTACAAAAACATTCTTGGGTAATCTTTCCCACATGCAATGACTGAAACTTTCATTTGTGTTCTGAGTGCCCCCATGAAGACATTTAACAAGCAAAACATTGTCAGCCAGGTCACTAAACACTGGTTTTATTTCGTTCATAACAGGCTCAGGAAGAGATTCGTTACGATGGTATATTTGACCAGTTTCTTTTGCTTTTTGGTAAACACACCAAGAATCTGCTCCTTTAGGGCAAAATCCATGAACAGGGTGGTCATCTGTAGACAACTTATGAAAGTAGGTGGCCCATACAGCATTTCTCATTGTTATAACGTCATTCAGAGGTGCAGTTTGTCTAATGTAACCGTCATAATTCTTAGAACACTGATGTTCATTTTGCCCTTCAGTGTTACCTAGGTAGGTGCGGCAGTACTGAAATGAGCACTCAACTTCAACAACTTTTACATTCTCCATAGAAGTAGCACTTACAACATCAATCAAGAAACGATGTCATCGACGTTGCTATGTCCCATCAAGTGCAACAGCAATGTCCCTGGTTCCACTAATATTTGCAGTTTCTTCTACTGTACGTTTTATAGATGCCTTAGACACAACCGTCGAGGCACTTAACAGTAATTTTATGTATTTGCTGAACCTACTGGAAGGTGGAGGAAGGTCCGTAAAACCAAAAAACTTCTGAACAGCCTATTTTCCTTTTCTTATTGCACGCATTGCATACACTAACTTAAAATTCACATCATATGAATTAGGCACAACGTTCACACAAAAATTTAAATCACCAGGAGGCATTTAAATCACCTGGAGAACTGATACATAGGTTACATACAACAGTGTGGCTTGATTTTTTGTCACGTCATTACCACAGAATTTCCTATTATCGAATTTCTTGATTGGTGGCCTAGTTCGTATTTATTTCATACTAAATTATATGTACTTCAACAAATATATGTGGCATTTCGGCAACAAATTTCAGTATCACGTGAGCAAACTGCTTCAGCGAAACAAAAGTAAATACTAGCAGAGATAATCATTTACAGACACTAGAAACCTACACTGTTACCAACATATACAATGTACTATACATATAATCGCTGGAAACAGAAGGTTCACAGTTCTTTTTGAAATATTACTGGTTTCTGTAACAGAAATAAGAGGGGCGTGGCGGCATAAATGACTGTAACTTTAAAATTTGGTATATATGTCATTTTTCATTTGAAACCCTATAATGTATATATAAATGTAATCAGGAAAGACTATACAACTTAATAAAGTCATAAAAGTTTTCTATTTTTCCACCATTTATAAGTACCCTGTTTCCTAAAGAGAATCGTTCAACGTGACAAACGTGCAGCCCTTCCGCAAATTGCTGCAGATGTCAATGCTGGGCCATCAACATATGCCAGCGTGCGAATGAAACATCTTCGATAAGGGCTTTCGAAGTTAACGGCCCACTCGTGTACTCTTGATGACTACACTACACAAAGCTTAACTCCTCGCCTTGCCCAGTCAACACCGGAATTGGACTGTTGGTGACTATAAACATGTTGCCTGGTCGGACGAATCTCGTTTCAAATTGTATCTAGTGGATGGACGTGTACGGGCATGGAGATACCTCTTGAATCCATGGACCCTTCATGTCAGCAAGGGTTGTCGAAGCTGGTGGAGGCTCTGTAATGTTTTGGGGCATGTGCAATTGGAGTGATGTGGGACCCCTGATACATCTAGAGACAACTCTGACAGGTGACATGTCAAGAGCATCCTGTCTGGTCACCTGCACCCATTCATATCCATTGTGCATTCCGACGAACTTGGGCAATTCCAGCAGGACAATGCGACTCCCCACACGCCAAGAATTGCTACAGAGTGGATCCAGGAAAACTCTTCTGTGTTTAAATACTTTCGATGGCCACCAAATTCCGCAGACATGAACATTATTGAGCATACTTAGAGTGCCTTTCAGTGTGCTGTTTAGAAGAGATTTGCACCCCCTCGTACTCTTATGAACTGATGGACAGCCCTGCAGGATTCATGGAGTCACTTCCCTCCAGCACTATTTCCGACATTGGTCGAATCCGTGCAACGTATTGTTACGGCACGCGGGGGACCTACACGGTATTATTCAAGTTTACCAGTTTCTTTGGCTCTTCACATATATTTACTCTACTGTGAAAATGCACTGCAATAGAATAAGATTTTTCTAAACATGGGAAACAGTTCCAAGGTACATGGTCATTTACCTAGAAAGAAGTACCCCGTTCAAGTTTAAAAGGAAATCTTGTGAATACTGTATTTAAGGGGAGAAGTATGAGGAAATGCACAGGTACATATAAGCTAAAGTAACTTTTACCGTTTGAGACACACCTGAACCAAATTATGCACACATTTTCATTGTGTTATAGACTACAACATTGACGTTTTTCTTTTCAGTTTTTTGACTAATTCTTTCATGTCGTTGCTGGATACATTTACAAATCGTGCTATCACATGAGTAACATTTTCTAAAAGATTACTATACTTACCACTTACAAAATGTAGTACGCTATTCCTTGTAATTAGATAAAAAAACTGTGTACCAGGTTTCTTAATATATCATTCCTAGAACACTCGGAACTTCTTTTTTAAATTTATGTGTTTAATAAATAAAAATTTTTGTTGTACAAAAATTTAAATAAATATGACACTAATGCACCTTGAAAAAGTTTTATACCACAGAAAGTTGTATTATACTATGTATAAAATCTGTAGAAAATATCAACGACTCAGCAGAAAATGTTCCTAATGCTCTGAAAAATAAAATTTTCGAGAGATGCAGAGGAAATGGTTTACTAGCATTTATTTCAGAAAGAAGTACCATAACGTTGCCATAACAGTAAACTTGGTGTTATGGTCTTCAAGCAGCTCTTTTCTTCTAGTCTTATCCTTTTGTCGTGCCCATTCGGCAATATCCTTCACTAACATTTCAGAACTAGTAATACACACATCATCAATCTTCATCAACAGGTTTGCAGTGAAGCGGCCTGCATCAAATTCTCATTTCGTAAGGCTTCTGATTCTTCAAGCGTTACCATCATTCATGACCAGAACAAAATCATATGAGCACAATTATGTTATTTATGGTTTCGTTCTGATTTTGTGTCCCACCATGTATACATTTCTTTAACGAATCGTAATTAATGATTTCATAAATGGACTCACACCCTTCTTTACTCTACGCATACCTTCTCTGATAGCAGGAAACAATAAAATATCGCAAGCAAGGACAGTGTTAAAATTAATAAAATGTCCAGAACAATTATGCCGTGATCGAATGGATTTCACGTTATGATCCAACTTTTCGTCCCCATTTGCAAAGGAGCATCGTAGTTTCCAGCTACGATTCCCCTAGAAAATGTGCTCTCCAAGTGGAGACTAAACGTTGAATTTTGAAGTGATACCCATTCGACCACGGTATAATAGCGGAGAACGTTTTGTTAATTCTGACATTTCCGTCCGTGAAAGTTTACACTTTACAAGAACAGAATTGTGTAGAAAACAGGATGGCTTTTACATCATTTGTAGCACAAACTAAAATCTGAAAATTTGAGACGGTATTTCTAACGTGCTACAGAATTATGTGATGGATGAAAAAGTTTCAAAATTTTTTACGTTAATACTACATTACATGCTAATAAACAGTAAGTAAAATCAAATTACGAAGAACATAAGAACATGATCAAAACCCAGATAAAAATTTAAAAGTTTTGAAATATTGCTATTGGCAGCAAACACATATTTCCTGTTAATAAGAGAGAAAATAATATTAATGCACTGAAGAAATTCAGTTTGTTTTCAGATGCGGATAATAAATGGTGCACAACTGACGAAGTATGGTTTAACCGTCCACAAGTTATATAACTAGTTTTAAAGAAACACAGAATGTTACTCACTATAAGGTTCTATGACTGAAGTCTCTTCATTATCCCCCAGGGTGCTTTAACATACTACATAGCTCTTGCAAATGTAGAGGTCGTATTATTTACAAACATTACACGTAACACAATCTTGTGTCTCGCAACAACGAACAATAGAAAATGGCTGATACCGCTTATGATAGTCTCTACTCTGAGGATCAAAACACCAGAAGAAATGGAGATTTCGGCGGCTCCAGGGGGCGTGCTCGGATAGCCGGACCCGTGAAGGCTACTGCGCGTGACAAGCGGGAAATCGGATGTCGAGTACTGGTCCGGCAAAAATTCTCATTGGTTCTGAAATATTCTGTAGCTTGTAAACTCCCAACCGTAAAAAATATAATAATATTATTCACATTCAGGGTAACCTCCCACAGACTAATTCCGTAACCTTGGAACAATAAAATGTGACTAACCTAATAAAAAAAATGAGACCCATAGATAACATTTCAATAATTGACTACGTATTTAAACTGGTAAATTTTGGACGTCAGTAGTGCTACGTCATGGCCCTGAAAGATCACACTGAATAAACTGAAAATGGTTACCTGAATGAAGTCGCCGGATAACGCATATATATCCGCTGTTATAATAAATTTTTCAGGCCGATAGATTTGTGGTGTATAAAAGGAAACAACTGATTTTTCTTTACAATAATCGGGATGACCATGGATTGGAGAAATTAGTAAATTCTTTAAATTGAGGTGAATGATTGTCGAAAGCTAATTTTTATAAAAAAGATTATTATTAAGAGATTTTTTTAAACATTTACATGGGACCTGATATAACAATACTACATATGTGCGAGGCTGCTTTTACCTTATATTATATTGCTCAGGCTCCACCATCGCTCCCCACGGCCAGCCAAGCCAACTTCATGCACACGACTCGACTGCTCGCAACAACTTACTCCTACTACTACACAGTTCCTACTGCAGTCAACACTGCTCTCTGGTCTGAGATTCTCTTATAGCTTACATATCGCAGGCAGCGCGTGAACAATCCATCGAAATTACATCTGCGTGATTGCGCTGCCAACCTCTTACATAACCCTTCACTGGGGGGGGGGGGGGGGGGGGGAAGGGAGGGGGGCAAAAATTTGGCAGCGATAGTTAGTTAATTGGACTTCCCATGAGCAACAAATTTTTCGATAATCTATTTAGTTAACTAAGTGTACAGTCACAGAGTATATACATCTATATAACATTATTGATAAGTGCAGAACATATTAAGAAATGAAATGGAGTGCACACGCTCTGAGTTCAGAACATATTAAGAAATGACAAAATTTATACGCAATGAGTACAAAATATATAAACAAATGACGTAAAGTGCACACGCACTGTATAAGTCTTTAGCTTTATTATTTTTTTCCAAGAATTGAATACATTAAGAAATGAAATAAAGTGCACACATACAGTAAAAGTCTTTAGCATTTTTACATGAATTGTGTACATTAAGAAATGAAATAAAGTGCACACGCACTGTAAAAGTCTTTTGCCTATTTACATGAACTGAATACATTAAGAAATGAAATAAAGTGCACATGCACTGGAAAAGTCTTTAGCATTTTTACAAGAACTAGGAAAGGAATGGGAAGGATAACATCATGGCTGTAGGACAGTCGGTTGCATGTAGCTGCACTGAAAGTCCATATCTTTCTACAGAAGCACAACACCAAGTGAGGCAATTTGAAGTTTTCTTCCCTGAAGTATTCATCAGTGTAGCCAGGACACTGAAATGTTGTAGTAATATTGCACATTATCATTTTGGTAGTACATTAGGTACACCAAACAGCAGGACCATAATAACATCTCCATCGTTCAAGGTGGTGGACAGCTTGTTATTTCGACACCACACTCTTGTAGAATCCATACTCTTACATCAACGTGGAATTAGTGCAAAAACCAAATATAGTGCTCCATGATCATGAGGATGGACAGGAGATACGGATATTGCAGTAATTGCTGGTAATTAAGTCAGAAGGTGACGGATACATTAAGGCTTATGCTAGTCATCATTCAGAATTACACTAGTGTATCAACTGATCTGAATAATTATTGGTATTCATTGACTATTTACACAGCATTTATGTAGTATGTATGTAGTATTACAAAACATTATTCATAAGCCATCTAATTACAGTAATTATTGGCATTGCATTTATGCATAAGTCATCTTATAACAGTAATCATTGGCATCCATTTATGCATAAGTCATCTCATTACAGTAGTCACTGCCCTTCATTTATGCAGTGTTACAAAACATCATTCATAAGTCATCTCATTACAGTAATCATTGGCATAGCATTTATGCATAAGTGATCTCATTGTAGCAATCATTGACATTGCATTTATGCATAAGTCATCTTATAACAGTAATCATTGATATAGCATTTATGCATTACTACAAAACGTCATTCAGTATTACTCAGAAGTCATCATTCAAAACAAGTGTTATTGCGTGTAGCATCAAACTGTTAGTGTTTATATATGATATCATGCAAGTGACATAAGACATATTTAGAATGTAACACATTGTAACTATTACTGAAGGTCTGTAGTCGAATAATACATAGATATAATGGATTCAATACATCAGAGAAATCTGCATTATATTTAGGACTAGAAATATATCTTAAACTGGTAGCATATTTAGTGGTATACTGATAATAATTGGGAATGGTAATAAATTTTTCTTGTGCTAGCAGTGCATTTTGTTGGGATCGATACTTAATTGCTGGGGCATGAAAATATTTGCTTTTGACTTATTGCTGGAAATAAGCATTAATAACGTCATTCGTCATGAGTCAGCTGTAGTAAGGTTATGAAACAAGCACAGTATATGTGATCACATTCATAAATGATAGACACAACTGGGTAAAAAACAAAATGCAATTATTAGAGCAGGTTTAATAACTAACTGCTTATAGCATATTAATGTCATGAAAAGCTTCTCCTGAATAAAATACAAAATGAATTACTGAGCTGAAATAAAAAATGCATATTATGCTGAAAAGTAGATAACATCGAATTAAGAGGTAATGAAACGTGTACTTAATATGTATGTACTATAGCTGTCGTTCACAAAACGTTCGGACATAATACTATGCGACATAAGATATACTGTCAAAAGGACCTGCAACAAATACTTAAATAACTACATAACATTACTTAACTAACAGAAAATATATAAACTTCATTATTATCATCATCTGCAAAGAAAATTTCATTATTCATATTACCATATTCTTCACATAACTATTCATCATCATCTTTCATAATCTGAAAAAATAGAGACTTCATTATTCATATTCGTATTACCATTCTCCTCATACAACTGTTCATTATCATTCATTACTTCATGTATTACAGAGTTTCTTACTTCTAGCATATTTCATCACTAAAATTAATATGTGTAATTCTGTCTGACAGCCTGCAACAATCGCCTCGTATTCTGAAAGAAAAATAATTAGTCAAGACTGCTATCATACGGTGTGTATAGTATATCCTTGTTAATGCTTGTTAATTCAGATCCATTTACTCTTCATGACAAGGTATTGCATTTTCTTTCGTTCATTCCGATGATGAAATTTCCATTTCATAGTAAAACCACTGTGGGTTGTTTAATTAATTTCTTTTACACGTTATCGCTTTCTGAAAATGATGAATATGGATTAATATATTGCATTTAAATCATATACCCATTAAATGAAAACTTGTTTCTAGTGATATAACAAAGCATACAGCATAGCATGACAGAAAACGTTTTAGGCCAAAACAATACACAATTTTCGAGTGCAAAAATGAACACACAGTACCATAATGCAGTAGCAAAAAATGTAGAATAGTCAAGATATTGAGATATCGTAAGGATAAATGTCCAAGTCCACTGGGGTTTGTTACATTTTAAAGATTTCATTGTGCATACAGAGAGAAATTCGACTTTCGATAGGAAAACAATCATACATACACAAAAAATGGAAATGTGCACGATCTGATGTATAATGACAAGAAAAGCTACTTGCTAACCTTACCTTGCCGAGAACTTGCCAAGAAAAAATATAATCATCATCAGTAAGTAGTCACAGAGATACAATTGCATAAGTGGCCATATACACTCCGGGAAATGGAAAAAAGAACACATTGACACCGGTGTGTCAGACCCACCATACTTGCTCCGGACACTGCGAGAGGGCTGTACAAGCAATGATCACACGCACGGCACAGCGGACACACCAGGAACCGCGGTGTTGGCCGTCGAATGGTGCTAGCTGCGCAGCATTTGTGCACCGCCGCCGTCAGTGTCAGCCAGTTTGCCGTGGCATACGGAGCTCCATCGCAGTCTTTAACACTGGTAGCATGCCGCGACAGCGTGGACGTGAACCGTATGTGCAGTTGACGGACTTTGAGAGAGAGCGTATAGTGGGCATGCGGGAGGCCGGGTGGACGTACCGCCGAATTGCTCAACACGTGGGGCGTGAGGTCTCCACAGTACATCGATGTTGTCGCCAGTGGTCGGCGGAAGGTGCACATGCCCGTCGACCTGAGACCGGACCACAGCGACGCACGGATGCACGCCAAGACCGTAGGATCCTACGCAGTGCCGTAGGGGACCGCACCGCCACTTCCCAGCAAATTAGGGACACTGTTGCTCCTGGGGTATCGGCGAGGACCATTCGCAACCGTCTCCATGAAGCTGGGCTACGGTCCCGCACACCGTTAGGCCGTCTTCCGCTCACGCCCCAACATCGTGCAGCCCGCCTCCAGTGGTGTCGCGACAGGCGTGAATGGAGGGACGAATGGAGACGTGTCGTCTTCATCGATGAGAGTCGCTTCTGCCTTGGTGCCAATGATGGTCGTATGCGTGTTTGGCGCCGTGCAGGTGAGCACCACAATCAGGACTGCATACGACCGAGGCACACAGGGCCAACACCCGGCAACATGGTGTGGGGAGCGATCTCCTACACTGGCTGTACACCACTGGTGATCGTCGAGAGGACACTGAATAGTGCACGGTACATCGAAACCGTCATCGAACCCATCGTTCTACCATTCCTAGACCGGCAAGGGAACTTGCTGTTCCAACAGGACAATGCACGTCCGCATGTATCCCGTGCCACCCAAAGTGCTCTAGAAGGTGTAAGTCAACTACCCTGGCCAGCAAGATCTCCGGATCTGTCCCCCATTGAGCATGTTTGGGACTGGATGAAGCGTCGTCTCACGCGGTCTGCACGTCCAGCACGAACGCTGGTCCAACTGAGGCGCCAGGTGAAAATGGCATGGCAAGCCGTTCCACAGGACTACATCCAGCATCTCTACGATCGTCTCCATGGGAGAATAGCAGCCTGCATTGCTGCGAAAGGTGGATATACACTGTACTAGTGCCGACATTGTGCATGCTCTGTTGCCTGTGTCTATGTGCCTGTGGTTCTGTCAGTGTGATCATGTGATGTATCTGACCCCAGGAATGTGTTAATAAAGTTTCCCCTTCCTGGGACAATGAATTCACGGTGCTCTTATTTCAATTTCCAGGAGTGAAAATATCAGGAAATAGTATTGTGGTGTGATAAATCATAAAGTATGTTCATTCAATAAAGGGTTTAATATTAGAAATATGGTGATTGCTCTTGCTTTTTCTGGTTCTCAAAGTTTTGACATTGGGGTGAGGAATGCTTGCGAATTCGTTATGGACCTGCGTATAGAAGCTCAAATTTACTGCATGTACTCTGTCCTCTGTTGGATAAATAGTGTGTGCGTACTAATATCTTCTGTCCTATGTGAAAGTCACGGCGTGTACAAACGTGTTTTTGCGGTCTTCTCCGGCGCTCTGCGGCACGTTTGATGTTGTTGAGTGCAATGTCGATTATTTCATGGTGGCGTAGTCGACGAGATGTAGGAAAAGATACTAATTCTTTAATTTTGTTAGTTGGTTCAACATTTTTCAATATAACAGTCGGGGATAACATAGTAGATTCATTTGGTATGGAGTTAATTACATCCTGGAATGAGAGTATGTGTGTATCCCAATTAATATGTTTTGTATGGCCGTATATTCTACATAGTTTACCAATTTCTTTCATCTGTCGTTCAGAAGCTTTCGAAGAAGCGTGATACCTGGATATATAAATCGGAGAATTGTTTCTAGCTCGTAACATACGTGTCCATATCGCGGATCGAAATTGTGGTCCATTGTCGGAAATTACTTTCAATACATGTCCTACATGAAGCAAATAATGTTTTACAAATGCATTCGAAACAAATTTAGAAGTAGCTATACGTAACGTAGTGAAGGTAACAAATTTCGAAGTGAGTTCAACAGCGACAAAGATGTAGCAAAAACCTCTATTAGTTCTGGGAATTGGACCAAAAATGTCTACAGCGGCGATGTGTCTCAATTTAACGGGTACATTGAGATGTAACGGAGCAATATGTGAAGTCGAGTCTGATTTAGCTTTCTGTCAGATTGTACATGACGTTAAAACTCGTCGAATACGTTTTACCTTGTTGGCAAAATAACACTTCTGTCTCAGTATAAGAAAACATTTTCTGGCTCCATAATGTGCGTAACTTAAATGAGTATACCAAGTTAATTTGTTAACAAGCTCGTCAGGAATACATAATAACCAGTTGTTGCTGTGAGGGTGAGAGCGGCGAAACAGAATGTTATGGCGTACAGTGTAATGGTTTCTAATGGTAACGTTGTTCCTATCTTGCCAAAGGTGTTTAATTTCTTTCCACACGTTGTCTTAGTTCTGTTCTTGTGCTATGTCTCGTAATGACGACGAAATGAAATTTTGAAATGCAACTTGTTGAATATACAGACACTAGTATTTGCTTGGCAGAAGTTGGTTGCGATGTCTTGCTGATAATTGCTGAGAGAACGGGATAGTGCATCTGCTACAACATTTTGTGTACCGGGAATGTGAACAGTTGTAAAATTCCTGTAAATAACGTTTCCATCTGCTTAATCTGTCATGTGTAAATTTAGCGGAAAATAAAAACTGTATAGCTCTATGATCTGTGTAAATGGTAGTATGTCTTCCATAAAGAACATGCCTAAATCTGGTAAATGCCCATACAACACATATTGTTTCAAGCTCTGTAACAGATTAACTTCGTTCAGCAGGTGACAGAACGCGACTTGCAAAGGCGATGTTTTTAATTTCTGTAGTACCGTCTTCTTCAATTTCCTGAAAAATGTGTACGCCTAAAGCGGTGTTAGAACTGTCTGTGGCGATGGGAAAATTTCTGGTAGGATCTGGGTGTGATAAAAGTGGTGCATTTAACAAGGCATGTTTCAGATTAACAAACTCAGACTGTGCTCTCTATCCCAGGACCAAATAGTGTTTTTACCCGTCAACTGGGGTGTCTAAAGCAGCGTAATGAATAAATTCACGGAAAAAGTTAATTAAACCCAGAAAGGTGCGTAGTTGTTCCTTTGTCATTGGAACAGTAATGTCACGTAAAGCGTGAAGTTTTTCCAGGTCAGGAGCAATGCCTTCTGCTGAAATTAGATGTCAAAGAAATTTTATGGAAGTTTTGTCAAAGTGCGATTTGCTAAGATTAACTGTTAGTCTTTGCGCACGAAAAGTTTGCAACAGTTGTTCCTGAATCAAATTGTGTTCAGACCAGTTAGCTTCTGCAATAACGATTTCGTCTACATATGTTGTGATTCTGTCTTTAAGTACTGTCGGAAGTATACTATTGAAACCGCGAATAAATGCTGCTGAAGGAATTGTTAAACCGACTGGCAATTTGCAAAATTGATAACAATTACCAGAACAGAGAAATGCTGTGTACTTTCTGCAGTTCGGATGGAGCTGAATTTGCCAAAATCCCGATTTTAAATCTAATGTGGAATAAATAGCAGTACCATGAAATTTCTGCAAAAGGTCATGTAGTGTCTGTGGGCGATCTGTTTCATTAATAATACTGTCGTTGACATGACGCGAATCAAGCACGAGTCCAAGTGAACCATCCTTTTTCTTACCAATATGGAGTGGGTTTATGTACAGACTAACTGGCGGTTCAATAATTTCTTGGTCAAGCATAGCTTGCAATTTTTTCTTAACTTGTTCTCTGTGAATATATGGGATGGGATAATGTATGGCTTTAAACGTGTCGTGCTATTTAACTTGAATTTCATACATAAAACCGGACATAGTACCAGGGACGTTGTCAAAAACTGGAGCTTGCTGTAAAAGAATTTTGCGTAGCTCTCTACGTTCGTCGTCTGTATTTGCACTGCTCTGTTTAACTTTATCAGAAATCATTTGCATAACGTCATAGTCGGCTTCGTCAGGTGTATTGTGGTTGTGAACATACGTATCTGTGAACAATGTGGAATGACAGTCTATGTTACGCGATGTAGAAATGACCTCTGTTCGATTAATTGCCTGTTCTTCTGCAGATAAAGCGTGCTGAAATTCTAATGCCAGTTGTGTATTTTCACCCTTTAGCATTAAATAGGAATTTTGAAAGTCAATAATTGCGTCATGTTGTACCAGAAAATTCGTACCTAAAATAACGTCTGTTTTCAATAAGGGAACAATCCAAACATTTGAGTGAAATGTATGACCTGCAATACAAAAGGATAAGAGTGTCCGTAATTTTACGTCTACTCCTTTACCAGATACTGCTCCTTTCACTTAAGTTTTGCCTAATGGTAACGTAGGATAGGTATTCTCTTTGTTACATTCGTTGAAAGTTTCTTCATTTATGACTGACATAAGTCATCCAGAATCGATTACTGCTGAAAATGCGGATGCTTCAACCTTTACTTTAATTACAGGGTAGGAAACGTCTTTTTGAATAACTGGTTTTTCATGAAAAAGTGTGTCTCCGATGTCGTCAAAAGTAATAACATTTTCGTGAACAAGATTCTGTGTATCTGAAGTATTGCTTACGTTGCTGGAGGATGCAACCTCTACTGTATCTAGTCAAATTCTATCTGACTTTCTGTTATTTGCAGAAAGATGCTATGGCATTTCGACTATTGGTACTGTTCTGTTACTTCGTCCTGACGTATGAGATTCGGGATGATACCTACTGTCTGGTTCATTCATGATAATCTGTTGTTGAGGTTGATTCTGCTGCTGGTAAGACTGACTGTTACGCTGAAAATTGTGCTCATTACTTTTACGTCTGTCATGATAGTCATTGCCGTACGGCGCGTTGCGATAGGAATCGAATTGATTTCCTTGTTGGGGTGCGTTACTATTTGGTGGAGCCGACGCTATACGTTTAGGCTGCGAAGCATTAAAGCTTGGTTGACCTTGCACGTTTTATTGTTGGTCTGGTATGCTAACCGGCTGGTTTTGTTGTTGTTGTGGGGAAAACCCTCTATTGTTGCCAAACTGTCTTTGCTGTTGCTGATAATTATGAGGATACTGATAATTAAAATTTTGTTTGTTATTAAAGTTCTGGTGGTTGTCATTCCTGGGCCGTCTATCACCTTTGCTATTAAAATAGCGTGGCTGATCGTAATTGCCGTATACTTGTTGGCCTTGGTTATGATGTGAAAAAGTTTTGTTTATGAAAGAATAGTGTGAATGCTGAACTTCCAAAAGCTGTAGCAGATCTCTAAATGCCGAAATATTTTCTTTCTGCTGTCCTGTTAAAAGAGATACTCTTAATGATCGCGGTAATTTAGAAATACATCATTGGATAAGTGCTAATTCACTGTATGGCTCACATAAGTATCGGTTTTTTTGTACCATGTGTTCAAAAAATTGCGTGACAGTGAGAAAATTTGAGTTCTCATAATTCGGCAAGCTAATTAATTGATCCTTGATTCCACGCTGTGTCGTCTTCGACTAATACGCTGACAGAAAAGCATTCTGAAATTCTTCTACCGAATAACATTGTCTCGCGATCGATCTCTTACGAGCTGCCGGTTCGCCTTCCAAAAAACTGCAAATAAATTCAAGTTTGTGTCTTACAGGCCAAGTTGGTGGAAACGGAAAGCTAAATTGTTGTATCCAATCCAAGGGGTGAATCTGTGTTCTGTCATTCTTACATACCTTAAATTTTCTCACGTATAGAGAGTGCTTGTAAGCAAAATTATCGTCTCTGTATGTCTGACAGGTTCAGGATTGTATGATAATCTGTTTATCTGTGACTGTTCGGAATCTAAGTCACGTACTCTCTGTAAATTATCTAAATTATACTGGCTGTGTGAGTGGAGAAATGTTCGGAAAGTGGCGTATGTTGTGTCGTGTTAGAGGATGAGATATTTTTCATCTCTGTCGCTTCTTGCTGTAAAGATGACAATTTTCTACGTAATATATTATTGGACGAACCTATCTCACTGATTGTTTGCTGTATGTTATGAATTCAGGTGTTAGATTAAACGAGACTGGTGACGTATCGTCTGATTTGGTGTCATTGTTATTTTCGATAACGTCAATGCGACTGGCTAATTCATCAAATTTTTCAGTCAGTGCTTTTACCTGATCGTCGTTTTTAGTGTCACAATCATTAATTTATTTCTGCATTTTGCGTGTCGTTTTGTTTAATTTATTAACGTCTGCATTAATGGCATCGGGATCCTGTATTAATGCTAATTTTTCAAGTCTTTTGGTCATTGCCTGAAAGTCTACTGTGTATTTATTTTCCAAAGTCTGTATATTACTATCTGTTTTTGTTTTGAGATCGGATATTTCACCATTCATTTCAGTGTTCAACTGTTTGATAGTATTGATTTCGTCTGATACTGTAGCAATGTTGTTGTCTACGTATGTTTTTGCTTTCGTAAATAACTTACGCTTATCTTCCTGTCCCTGTACAGTAATTGTTTCCATGACTTGTTTCTTTACTTTGTTTTGTTCCTGTATAAATTTACGATAACGCGTTTCACTGTTTTGTAGGCGGTGATTAAAACGTTCGTCAATTTGGCTGTTCTATTGGTCAAATTTCGTGTCTACTTTCGCATCCACTGTGCGTAAAAGTTCTGGTGACATTAATTTAAACTCGTTGCGTAACTGTGTTGCGTTTTCAGAACATTGTTTAGCGACTGCACTAATTTCATCTCTAAGTAATTTAGTTGTGGCAGCATGTGTATTGCGTATCTCTTCACTATTATTCCTGGTGCAGGCCTTAGTTTCCTCACGTAATTGTTTTTTAGTTTCATTACATTGCTCCGCAACGGCTGTAATCTGTTCAGTAAGCTGTTCAATAGAGGTGTCAAGTTTTTCAGTAAATTGTTTGAACGACTTGTCGTGATTTTCATTCGACTGTTTGAAACTTTCATGAAGTTGTTTGAAATTGTTGTCGTGTTTTTCATTCGATTGCTTGAGATTTTCATTAAGTTGTTTGAAATTGTTGTCTTTCCTTTTCATTCGACTGTTTGAGATTTAGGTTGTTGTTTGAGATTTTCATTAAGTTGTAGCAATAATGCCATAACTTGATCCATGCCAATATCACCTACTCTATTCTCTGTGCTGTGTGATTGTGTATCTGCATTTGTCACGTTTTGTGTAACCGTTTGGTCATTCTCTGATTCTTGAAAAGGTTTACCAATTGGATGTGCACTGTAGGTCAGTACACCGGAATCAAATACATCTGACATATTTTGAGTACATTGTTCACATTCGTTAGAAATATTTGTCTGTTCACTGTGTAAATTTTGGCAATCATGTGTGTCAAACTGGACAGTGTTCATTGTAACAGAGCGTGTAGCGTCATAAATTGCCGTTAAATTAAGTGTGGACGTAACTGAATGTGTTTGTTCATCATTTGGAATAAAATCATTACTAGTGATCGGCAGGCACTGATTATCTGTAATTGAGTACCACTATGACACTGAGTGTCGCTAGTATTATCAGTGAAATTGTACGAGTAAGCATTTTCACTCATTGCACATTGCGATCTACTGTTAGCAGTTTTTTGCGGCATTTTCACAAAACAAAGTTAAGCACAAAATTAAACAAAGATAAAGCAAAAATGGATCAAATACAATAACAACAAAGAGCAATAAATTGCCGATGATCTGTGAAACAAAGAGTGACAAGTTAGTAAATGCGTTGCACCAGATGTAAACTACATTTAACAATAGTGTAAATAAGAGCAGATATGTATAAAATATTCTCGGTATTCTTGCCGCGTCAGTTCTAGATAAAATCTCGAGCTTTCGACGATTACCTCCATCGTCATCGTCAGGAGCTGACTGTCTCCACTGCTGCTATGGTAGCCTCTATATAGCCCGAAAACGGCTTCTGATTGGTCGGCTTCTGATTGGTCGGCGATTACGTGCTGCTGTCTCAGACGGTGTCACTGTGTGCGCCGGTGGCGCCACCGCTTCCGTTTGAACGTAAACCTTGGAAGGAACGTCTCTGCTGCTTCTCTGCATCAAGCGCTCGTTTCCACGCACACCTCAGATGGTATCCGCTATCGTGGTTAAAGTTCTTTTGGCTCATTCTTACTTCAACAGCCTCCTTAATAACAGAATCCCAGTACGTGGAGGCATGGGACAGAATTTTAGTTTCATCGACCAATATTTTGTGTTTGTTCGTGAGGCTGTGCTCCGCAATTGCCGATTTCTCCAGCTCTCTATTTTTAATATGGCGTTGGTGTTCTGCACAGCGGTCGGAAACGGTACGAATAGTCTGACCTATATAATTGCTTCCACACTCACAGGGTATATTATAAACTCCAGGGACCCTGAGGCCGAGATTGTCCTTAACAGGGCGCATCATCTCCTTAATTTTCTTAGGAGGACGAAAAATCGGGCTAATACCACGTCTACGCAGGACTCTTCCTATTTTGCTGGAAATTGTGCCACAAAAAGGAAGAACCGCAATCGGTGTTTCATCCTGTGAGGTTGCAGCATTATCACGTTTCCTTCTTTTGGAGAACGCTGCCTTTATATCGTGTGCACCATAGCCGTTCTTTCGGAACACTTTCTTTAGGTGATTAATCTCGAACCTTAAGTGGTTCTCGTCAGAAACAGTTTTGGCTCTATATACCAACGTGTTCAAAACGGCTCTCTTCTGAGCAAGGTGATGGAAACGTAATCGCCGACCATTCAGAAGCCGACCAATCAGAAGCCGTCTTCGGGCTATATAGAGGCTACCATAGCAGCAGTGGAGACAGTCAGCTCCTGACGACGACGATGGAGGTAATCGTCGAAAGCTCGAGATTTTATCTAGAACTGACGCGGCAAGAATACCGAGAATATATTATACATAAGTGCCGCCGCGAAAAACTTCGTTCTCAAGAACAGATATATGAAAACTTCTCAGAAATTCACAAAAATACGATCCTGGCAGGGTCGCCAAGTGTAACCTCCCAACAGTAAAAAATATAATAATATTATTCACATTCAGCGTACCTCCCACAGATAAATTCCGTAACCTTGGAACAATGAAATGTGACTAATCTCCTAATACAAAAATGTGACTCATAGATAACCTTTCAATAATTGACTGCAAATTTAAACTGGTAAATTTTGGACGTCAGCAGTGCTACGTCATGGCCCTGAAAGATCATGCTGAATAAACTGAAAATTGTTGCCTCAATGAAGTCGCCAGATAACGCATATATATCCGCTCTTATAATAAATTTTTCAGGCAGATAGATTTGTGGTGTATAAAAGGAAACAACTGATTTTTCTTTACAATAATCGGGATGACCATGGATTGGAGAAATTAGTAAATTCTTTAAGTTGAGGTGAATGATTGTCAAAAGCTAATTTTTATAAAAAAGATTGTTATTAAGAGATTGTTTTAAACATTTACATGGGACCTGATATAACAATACTGCATATGCTCGAGGCTGCTTTTAACTTATATTATATTGCTCAGGCTCCACCATCGCTCCCTACGACCGGCCCAGCCAACTTCATGCACACGACTCGACTGCTCGCAACAACTTACTCCTACTGCTACACAGTTCCTACTGCAGTCAACACTGCTCTCTGGTCTGAGATTCTCTTATAGCTTACATATCGCAGGCAGCGCGTGAGCAATCCATCGAAATTACATCTACCCCAGTGCGCTACCAACTAATTCCTTTGTCATTGACCTCTTACAAGCTGATGCGGAACAGTAATCGCAATTTGCCAGGCCATTCACGATGCTATGGTACAAATGATCCACCGGAATTAATGTCAAGATTACCATTTGCCGGTAGCAAGGAACTGTTGAAATCTGAAGCCAGATACAGTTGTCGGAACCTAACATACCAAATTACAGTGGGACTTCCGAATAGAGACAGATCGAATAGTTGATCACAAAATTCCAGACGGCAACGCTTTCGGTAAAAATAATGGGTGAATTGGTGACATTGACAAAAAACAACTTGGAAAATTTGCCAGATATGAAAACTTGAAAATCTAATTGCAGTGACTCTGACGAAAAACCACTGAAAGTAATGACAGTGCTTCTTGACTTACGAGTAACAGTGCAGAAATTCCTACTAGACATTTGAAGACTAATGACAGTGATAAAATAGCCATCTGTCAACAATAAACCGTCACTTTACTGAGAGCTGCAGAAATTATCCGCCGATATATTAATCATTCCTAGGTGTCTGACCGAGCGATGTGGCGCAGTGGTTAGACACTGGACTCGCATTCGGGAGGACGACGGTTCAATGCCGCGTCCGGCCATCCTGATTTAGGTTTTTCGTGATTTCCCTAAATCACTGCAGGCAAATGCCGGGATGGTTCCTCTGAAAGGGCTCGGCCAACTTCCTTCCCCATCCTTCCTTAATCCGATGAGACCGATGACCACGCTGTCTGGTCTCCTTCCCCAAGCAACCAACCAACCAACCTAGGTGTCTGGAAAGTGGCCATCTAGTCATAAAACACGAAATCAAGTACAGCGATCTCATTTGCAGTGACTACTGTTGTAACAGTGATAATAATATGAATATATAAGACGCGAAATTAAATTTTTTAATTAACGGTCACGGAATGTAGGTGACAGCGTTGGCCTATTGTCAGGACATCCGCGGTACTTGGCTGTAATGAGTTCGGAAAACTGGGGATTCCAATAGCGAGAGCTGCAACAGGCAGCATTCCTCTTTATGAAAATGTAATAGCAATGTCAGTTATTTCTGTAAAATACCAAGAGAGGATTAACTTGCCAATCGATATTCTTGAGTTTCAAATACAAAAGTATGTCACCGGCCACCACAGAATATTGCGGAAGACTGAACAGTATAATATTTGTCGGCGAGTAACCGGCAGTTTTGTTAACTTTATCCCTGTAGAGACACAAATCATAGAGCAGTGCCTTTGTCTAGTGTTCAGTGAAAGATGTGGCAATAAGTCTTCGTTGCAAACGATAAAACTCATGAGAGTATATTTTTTTTGGTATCAGCGTACAATTATCCATTCTTCTGCAGAGTATCCTTCACGACATTCCAGAATTGATACCGTATGAGGCGCGGGTGGCATACGTCTGGTTTGGTAATATCCTTCGCTCTGGAGCTAAATTTCACCAATATACAGTTATACATAAAATTAAGGATTTAATATACACTGAGCGAAGCACCTTAATCTATTTAAAACCACAACTGGTTTTGGCCGCCCTGGGGCATATGTCAGGCCTCCTGAGAGGTCACGGGATGTACTCTAAGGTTGCCTCACTTATACCTCTAGATAATGGCCTTGCAGGAAAAACCAGTAGTGGTTTTAAAGAAACAAAAAGTGGAGCTGTCACGCACATTTTCTCCAAAACCGTTACCAGAGGTGCCGAATCGCCAGCGAAATGTTCCACATGCTGGACGAGAAATTCACCTTGTAACCTGCTTCTTAATATATTTCGCAGGTCACCATCAACGTCTGAGTGAGTCATATCAGGACAACGGGCATCCGTGTCATACAGTAGTTTTCAGACAACGCAGGAGCAAACGAGGCAAAGAAATTCATGGTCTTTGCAGACCTACGCTTCCGTCATTTGGGGTCCACTGATAGATAAGAGGACCCTATTCACTTTTCTATGCATTACAATCTTCAGCTGCATGAATCCCTGTTGCATATTTATAATGTAATCTGCCAACCATCCATTAGGTTACTTTTTCGCATTGAAATCCCATGTTTCACTGCTCTTACTCGAACTGTTGATACTCATATATTGTAAACTAATCTTTTGGTACACATCAGAAACTTTGTTCTCAAATACGTATTTACTTTTTCAAAAGCTTTCCCAGCTGTTTTTCCTACTATTTTTGTCTGTTTTTCTATTTATACATCTACATTTACGTTTCCCTGGTGCAGTCGCAAATCATTCGTGGGTGAAAAGATTGTTGGTAAATCTCCGTCTGAGTTTGAATCTCTTTCATGGTCTTTTCGTGAAATATGCAGGGTGTCCAGAAAACGCCGTTAGAGACTACTACGATTTGTAGAGGATGTGAGAACATAAAATGTTGTATAGCAATCCATGTCAAGAAACATACGTTTCCATTCTACGACGGTTTCTGTTCAGATGTTTAACTGATACACTTCAGCTTGAGTAATTGAATTACGTGTGACGCAGTGCTATTAGTAGGTAACAATACGGTAGGGAACGTAAATAAACATCCATTTGTTTGTATTAACCCTTAAACATTACGTGTTGACATTTTGTCAAAACAACAAACAACACAGCCTACTGTATTTACAGAACAATACTGTTGCCTTACAACAGCGGTTCGTTGTGGCAACTACGAACGTTGGTATAGACATTTTCCTACGAAGTATGTTCTGATACGCACTCTTCATTCCACCTCCTGTCTATTCAGTTTTTAGAGCAGCAAGCGTGCACCCAGCTGATATGAAGCCATCGTAAAACGGAAACGTTACGTTTATGGTCATGGGCTTCTATTCAATATATTATGTAGTGACTCACCTCTACGAATCCTAGAAGTTTGTAACGGGAATTTCCGAACACTCTGTACCTAGGAGGAAGTAATATGTAGGTTGACCCTTCTAAGAACGTACGCGCTATCAAATTCAACAGTAGACTACAATATGACGCAGAACATCTCTCTTGCAACTTCTGTCACTGAAGTTTTCTGATGATCTCCGTGTCGGCTTTGTGCTTACTACATGAACCAGTTACGAAACGTACTACATTTCTTTGGATCTTCTATGTATAGCTTATCTATCGTCTTTATTACGGATTCCAGACTGACGAGCAATATTCAAGTATTTGTCTAACTAGGTAATTCTTAGATGCCTCCTTTGTGGGTGGACTGCACTTCCTGATAATTCTTCCAACGAATCTGTGAGTGGCAGGTACCTTTCCTGACAGTACTTTTATATGGTCATTCCACTTTAAGTCACTTCTTGTGCGTACTCCAGATTTTTAAAGGTTATGGCTGCTTCCAGTTATTGGTCTGAGGTTGTGAAGCCATACTATAATAGGCCTTCCTGTAAGGTGCTTGTTTATATTGCGGGTCAACTCACAATGCCGGCAATAAACGTCGGTCCTCTGCAGATCTTCCTGCATTTCGTTGAAATTTTCTAGCGTGCCACTTCTTTGTTTACAAAAGCTTCATCCACGGAAAGACTCATGGAAATTTCTGCATGATCAACCACGTCATCTGTATATATTGTAATGAGTAATGGCCCTGTATCACTCCCTTGAGATACGCTACAAGTTACTTTTACATCTGAAGATTTCTTTATAAGAATGACATGCTGAGATGTGTTTGCTAGGAACACTGCAATCACACTACAGGTTCGGTATTCCGCACACTCGTATTTTGTTCATTACGCTGCAGTGATGCACTGTCTCAAGGACTTTCGGGAAGTCAAGGAATACGGCATCTACATGAGCGCAGTTTCCAACTGCTGTCTGGGTCCCATGGACGAATATGGGGAGCCGGGATTCACATAATCGTTGTTTACGGAATCCAGTTTCAGTTGTCGTCATAATACACCAGCATAAGACATGTGCGACACTCTAGTATTCACTACTGATTGTCAAATAAAGCGCATTTTAGCCGTCTAGTTACCAAACTGTGGTTTCGGCGATTTAACGCTATCTTCAGTCTCCCTGGCCGACGTGAAGCAACCGAGGCTGGAATCTTCTTACATATGGTCAGGGGGCCTGAAGATGGCGAAATATATCGCCGAAACTGATAGCGAAATAAAATAACAGTTTGGAAATTACACGGCTGAAAGGTGTTTGATTTGACATGATAATTTGCAAAATTGTACTCGGGTTTCAGTATTAACAACTCCTTCTTCGATATGTTGGCTATACACATTGTTATTGGTTCCCAGGCCTACCTTCAAACATGGTATATTAAGTTCTTCTACAATGAAACCACATGAGGTTTATTGCAGATACTGTTGTCTAGCCACAACAAATTGTCTGAAATATGTACTGTACCTAGATACAATCAATCTATTTTCAGCAGACACATCTATGTATGCACATATAGTAGTACAACAATATTTTTCTAAAATTTTTTTAAAAATACAATCAACTTGTTTTATCATCGTTTTGCCTGGTTGTTATATCATCAATTTATGTGTCAGAGATATGTTTCACTATTAAAATTATTTCTTTGATGAACATCGATTTATTTCGCATGAAAAATTTAGGAAATATGTCTGAATTATATTTCTGATAGTAATTCTGTCGAAGTTCTGATTATAATATTTATTTCTGAGTTCTGTTTGTTCGTGTAAGAAGTTAATTGAATTTTTCGCTAAAAGTGTGTAGATATCTATTTCCTACATGCCGGTCACGTAGCTTTCTTTTTCGGCTCTATGAATAATGGAAAGGCTCTGAGCACTAGGGGACTTAACAGCTGAAGTCATCTCTCCCCTAGAACTTAGAACTACTTGAGCCTAACGACATCACACACATCCATGCCCGAGGCAGAATTCGAACCTTCGACCGTAGCGGTCGCGCGCTTCCAGACTGTAGCGCCTACAACTGCACGGCCACTCCGGCCGGCAGGAATGGAAAGATTAGTGATTATGTATACTGCAGAGTGGCGAATATCTTTGTGTTCGTTTTTTTAATATTTGCTTCGTATTTTGTAAATTTTCGATATTACATATACATATGTAGTTATACATGGTGTCTCTCCTATGGGTCGTGCCGAGTGAGGTGGCGCAGTGGTTAGCACACGTGACCCACATGCCGGAGGACGCACACGTCCGTCGATTCAGGTTTAGTTTTTCCGTGAGTTCCTTAAATTGCTCCAGGTAAAAGCCGGGATGGTTCCTTTGAAAGTGCATGGCAGATATCCTTCTCCATCCTTGACACAATTTAAGCTTATGCTCCGTCTATACAGACCTCAATGTCAGCAGGAAGTTAAACTCAATCCTCCTTCCGTCCTACGGCTTTTCAGGAGCATTTTCTCTAGTGTTTCGGATGATATTAGCAGTTTCATTTCTGTACTGTGTAGCTGAAGCCAGCCGAAACAGATCCTTGTCACCACGTCTATCATAAGACGCTGAGTGTTGACGGAAAACGTTGGTCTGTTTCCTGCTACAAACAAAATGATTTTTAAAGTGCATTATTACGTGCCTATTCGGCAGATCTGTTACAAGTTAGCCCACTGCTTTAGTCAGTTTATCAATAAGTATTAACAGGAACAGTAATTCACAAAGAAGAATCGCTACTCCAGCACCGAAATTTCGTCTTGGCCCCCACTGACTACTACCGCCTTGCAGAAGCGCTGCTCATTCGCTGCTGGATTGTTGATTATTCTTCGTGTTTTACTATCCCTGTTAATACACACAGATAAAACGAGTATCGCACTGGAAACCTTTGTAGGAAGGACATGTATGATTTTAGTTTAAATATGATTTTGTTTGTAATGGAAACAAACGAAGGCTTTGTGTCAATACTGCACACCGTATGAAGGATGTGAAAAGCAATATTTGTTTGGGCTGACTCCAGCTGCACAATGCAAAAACGAAACTGCAGTTATATGTCGAAACCCAGAGATAATGCACCCAATGATCCGTAGGAGCGGTACCCCGTATGTATATACATATACATACAAATACATGCAGCGTGTTAAGCATATAAGTGCAGACGTTTCTAACAGCTACTACAAGTGGTATGTTTGTATTTTGGGAAGTGCGGCCAAGCAAGAGTGGGGAAAGCAAGCGTGGGCAGCAGATCAGGTATTGAAATATGGATGTGTGAATGGGAAACGGGTTGTCTATGCTGATAGGCGTAGTCCACATTGCGGCACATATGTACAAGCAGAAAACATCATGCAGTAAGTCTCGTGATGTGTCTACGGGAAGGCCGTTAGATACAGAGAAAAAACAACTAAGTTAGTGAATTGAGTACATATTAAGGTTCTGTTTATCAAAATATCTATACCTGTACCCCTTACATCTTCTATATATGCTGATAATAACTTGATTGTGTATGTGTATCACTTGACAATGAGTCCTCATTTGAAACCGGTAGCAGTAAATAAAATATATGAAGGCAGCTCTGGGGGGATCATAATTACATTACAATGCATTTCACACAGTATGAAATTATAGAGTAGCTCACGCTTAGGAGCGCTGCAGATACTGTTGCTCATGCACCAGGCGACCATGTCATGGCAGTAAACTGGTGTGTACGCGTTAGTCGGTTATGCTGAATCAGTGCATTAATACAGGGAACAGTGGAGGTGTGACAGAATAGCAGAAAGCGTGTGCTCGTGACAATGCAGAGAACGAAGACTACTGACTAGTTGCTGTGTCAGCGTGGACAATCCAACGTGTCAATGTTGAAAGGTGTGCCATTAGCAGTCATGATACTCAGCAGATGGACCAGTGGTCGTAAAAAGATCTTAACCACTACGGCAAAGAAACAAATATCTCGCTTTGTCTGCGACAATTACTTCCAATGCCGACAGACATTGCTGCCATTAGTGAATGTAGCTCGATAGCAACCAGTTTCCGAGTGGGTATTGCGAAGGAAACTGCGTAGAATGGACTTTTGGAATCGGGAATCTCGCCGCAAGGCCTTTGCTCATAGCTAAACATACAGCTGCACGTCCTGCACATCTTCCAATTGGGAAACAACACAGTAACTGGACAATAGTTGACGGGAGGCATGTCGTGTCGTCCGACGAGTCCAGATTTTGGCGCTTTCCAAATGAATCATTGTACCTGTAATATGTGGATGGTGTAGTTTATATTTTTGGTTTGCCTTTTGTACCATAATTGGGGCACACTTACCTACGTTTTCGTGAAAAATGGTCCAGCAAGATAATTTCAACATGCTTCGTGAACCAAACTGGCCTTTTTACTACATCTTCAGAATGGGTATACTCTTCACACTCTCATCTTTCGAGATGACAGTAACTACGTTCAAAGGATTGTACTTACATGTTTCTGGTTCAACGAACAATCAGGCACTATATCGCACCTTACCTTTCCGTAAAGTCATTTTATCTTCAGCCATATAGAACAGTAAAGACGAATTTGGAATAACGAGTCAAATATAGGAATTAACGTCCCCTCAGTCTGGTTGCTGTACGGCTTTTATCATCAGTGAGTGGTTGTTTAGGGCGTGGAATAACTGAGCATACTTTTGGACTATCTTCCTCGCTGCATCGAGACTATTATGAAGAGTAGAGTTGGTGTTACAGGGTATTAGCGCTATGACAGCTTGTAAGTAGGCTGTTTAGGTTTTTATGTTTGTAACGCCCCGTAGCGCTCTGTATGAAAATCACTGACTGTGCTGTGTGCAGTCTGTCGCTGGTTGGCATTGTTGCAATTTTCGCTATTGTAGTGTTGGGCAGTTGGATGTGAACAGCTCTTAGCCTTGCGCAGTTGGAGGTGAGCCGCCAGCGGTGGTGGATGTGGGGAGAGAGTTGGCAGCATTTTGAGAGCGGACGATCTGGACGTGTGTCCGTCAGTAAAAGGATATTTGTAAGACTGGATGTCATGAACTGCTAAATATATTGTGCCTTTTGAACATTATTAGGGTAAATACATTGTTTGTTCTCTATAGAAATCTTTCATTTGTTACCTATGCCTATCAGTAGTTAGTACCTTCAGTAGTTAGGATCTTTTATTTAGCTGGCAGTATTGGCGCTCGCTGTATTGCAGTTGTTCGAGTAACGAAGATTTTTGTGAGGTAAGTGATTCATGAAAGGTATAGGTTATTGTTAGTCAGGACCATTCTTTTGTGGGGATTATTGAAAGTCAGATTGCGTTGCGCTAAAAATATTGTGTGTCAATTTAGTGTTGATCAGAATCAGGAAAGAGAGAAATGTCTGAGTACTTTCAGTTTTGCTCAGTTGTTTGAAAATCAAATAAGGTAGAGGTTTACCAGCACAGTAATACAAAATTTTTCTAAGGGTATGTTTCAAGCTGTAGCTGACTCATCTTTTTGTTAGCTGTGATCGTATGCTGTTGAGATGAGGTTTCGATATTAGCCCTATTCATATAAACCAATGGCTGTCACTTCACATACCGTGTTACCAGTAGAGGTGTAGGTAGTATCGCAATACAGATGGAATGAGGTGTCATAACAAGAATGTACTGAAACCGACGAGTTCCGATTAGAGGTGGGTGGTGTATGTGTATGCGAGGACAAGTCTTCCACGTGTATGTACAACGCAGGTGCTCTCTTGTAGCATGACATGGAATATCACGGTGGGCCACGGCCTTTTCGGGGGCATAAGAGACGGGGAGCACCGCCGCGCCTGGGAAAGGCTTTCCGTGTCACATTACACGGCCAAGTGTCTGCGCTGCGCAATGCAGCGCCTCGCTGCAGGGTCCCGTCTGTCCGATGTATAAACACACTCGCTTCAGAAGTGAGTTTCCCGGTTATTCATAAACAGAGACGCAGTTTTCCACGATCGTCTAAATGAATGTAGCTGACTTACAAGTCGTTACAAAAGCACTTTAAAGAACTCAATGACTTTTTCTTCTGTGTTAAAGATACGAAAATTTAGAAGAGTGTTTTACCAGACACTAGTAGCATTTCTTAAGTAAGCATCCTAAGTGATGGCTGTGTAAATACTGCGTGCATACAATCGAATCTTAGTAATCCTAAGTTAAAAGAATATCTTCGAATAACAGAGTTCGGCATAACGAAAGAGTGACTGATCAAAGAGGAATAAATGAAACCTCTTAGGAATCTAATAAAGTAAAAAAAAAAAACATATATAATTAATTAGAAGTAATTTCATTTTCCTGGAGACGTATTTAGTCTCTAACGCCGACACGTATACAAGCTGAAGCAGTGAATTAAAATTCTTGCTGAAGCCACGACTTGAACCAAGGTTTCTAGCTTACAACACAATTATGCTCTCCACTCCACTCCACCAGGCTGGCATTGTAGCCAACGCTGCTTCTCAGAATGCGCGAAACAAATACGTCCTGTTGAGATGGAACATGTCTTCTGAAAAATGTAAAAACATCAGATCAATAGATCTACGCCTGAGGTGTGGGTGGGATTACCTGATTACGTACGACGTTAGGGTGCTATTGCAGAGTAATCTTTTACCTTTTCAGCTTCAGTGACCGCCAAAATGCATCCTCAAGCTCTTGGCGTATTGATCAAACCCGAAAATACATTACTGGCCATTAAAACTGCTACATCAAGAAGAAATGCAGATGATAAACGGGTATTCATTGGACAAACATATTATACTAGATATGACTTGTGATTACATTTTCACCCAATTTGGGTGCATATATCCTGAGATATCAGTACCCTTAATAACGGCGGTGAAACGCCAGGGCATTAAGTCAAACAGAGCTTTGATGGCATGTCCAGGTACAACTGCCCATGCAGGTTCAACTCGATACCACAGTTCATCAAGAATGGTGACTGGCGTGTTGTGACGAGCCAGTTGCTCGGCCACCATTGATCAGACGTTTTCCATTGGTTAGAAATCTGGAGAAGGTGCTGGCCAGGGCAGCAGTCGAACATTTTCTGTATCCAAAAAGGCCCGTACAGGACCAGCAACATGCGGTCGTGCATTATCCTGCTGAAATGTAGGGTTTCGCAGGGATCGAATGAAGAATAGAGCCACGGATCGTAACACATCTGAAATGTAACGTCCACCCCATACCATCACGCCCGGTGGTACGCCAGTATGGCGATGACGAATACACGCTTCCAATGTGCGTTCACCGCGATGTCGCCAAACACGGATGCGACAATCATGATTCTGTAAACAGAACCTGGATTCATCCGAAAAAATGACGTTTTGCCATTCATGCATCCAGGTTCGTCGTTGAGTACACCATCGCAGGCGCTCCTGTCTGTGATGCAGCGTCAGGGGTACCCGCAGCCATGGTCTCCGAGCTGATAGTCCATGCTGCTGCAAACGTGATCGAACTGTTTGTGCAGATGGTTGTTGTGTTGCAAATGTCTCCATCTGTTGACTCAGGGATCGAGACGTGGCCGCACAATCCGTTACAGCCATACGGATACTAGGCCGTTCGGATCCAGCACGGCGTTCCGTATTACCCTCCTGAACCCACCGATCCCATATTCTGCTAACAGTCATTGGATCTCGACCAACGCGAGCAGCAATGTCGCGATACGATGAACCGCAATCGCGATAGGCTACAATCCAACCTTTATCTAAGTCGGAAATGTGGTAGTACGCATTTCTCCTCCTTACATGAGGCATCAGAACAACGTTTCACCAGGCAACGCCCGTCAACTGCTGTTTGTGTATGAGAAATCGGTTGGAAACTTTTCTCATGTCAGCACGTTATAGGTGTCACCACCGGCGCCAACCTTGTGTGAATGCTCTGAAAAGCTAATCATTTGCGTATCACAGCATCTGCTCCCTGTCGGTTAAGTTTCGCGTCTGCAGCACGTCATCTTCGTGGTATAGCAATTTTAATGACCAGTAGTGTACAACTTAATCTACATCCTTTGTAAGGAGTAGTTGTGCCATGACGCCAACGTCGAATCTGAAGTATTTCAGACACAGTGGGAATCGATACTCGTTTTCCTAGTCTCCTTCTTCTTCTTCTTTTTCTTTTTCGTCATCCTCTTCGTCTTCGTTCTTGTTACACGGAACTGCTCAGGTTGAACATCAGCGCACTGAAACTTCCTCATTATCTTAAAAAATTCATGAAATCATCATATGTTGTATTTTGTCACGAAGATAACCCCATGCCTCATCCAATCCCGTGTCCATTTCTTCGCTGTCCTGTTGTTGACTTTGATCAATTCCCGTTTCCTGAAACACTCCAAAATTTCCGTGGGGGTAACGCTGTTCAGTGCTGTACCAGCCATGGGATTTTCTGACGAAAGTTACTCTGAACATCTTCAGTGCTATCCAACAAAATATCATAATGTCTCAGTTTCTGAGCTGCGACTAGAGAATCGCGGTAAAGCAATGCCATCGGTTAAATTCATGCATTGTAAACTTGGTTTTGATAAAATTTATCTCTCATGAAAAAGAATGTTCCTTAGGAATTGGAGCTTGATAATGAGTAGGATAATCTAAGTTACTCTATAGGCAAAAATTCTTCTGAAGAAGCGGTATTAAAAGAAACTGGAAACTTGTCATCATTATGTTTACAAGATTTCACCACTGAAAACTTAGCATCAAATGAAAAATATTTCGTTACGAATTACATTTACGTAAGATCAACACTCGACAAAGATGAAAATGTAGCTCAGCATGAAAATTTATTCTAACACGCAATTTTTTTTCGCCTATTGAAATCCATTAACATCGACTTTTCAAATCCATTAACACTGACTGCTACGAAATTTTATTAAAAATAACAAGAAATTTCTAATTTGGATATCCGTGTTGAACCAAGAATGCCTAACTGAATGCTGCCGCAATAAATTAAAATATGTTCAACATTACCTTATATCCCAGTCTTCTGAAAATGGTATCTCTCTCAGCAAATCCATGTGACTCAATGCATAATTTTAACATTCCCTCTATCGCAATAATACCTCCCACAACGCCAATAAAATAATTCCCAGGAGCACGATGTTCTGTATCCTACCCTGTTAAATGTCACTGCCACGACGCGCCGCCAGCACTCTCTGTATCTTGCCCTCGCGACCAACATTTACCACACTTGCATCTTCGAAGAGCAAACATGACCTAACGTAGTCTTTGGGCAGCGCAGCGTCTCTCACGAGACTGCACGTGCATAACTAAACGATAGAAACATTACACGTGCGTCCTAAGACATCCACAACAAGAAAACTACGTTTTAGCTAAAAGATGGTGTTTCAGTCTTCGATCGCTATTCTTTATTTTCAATTACCGGTTTCGGGCTAGCTGCCCATCTTCAGATCATATGTTGTAGTTACAGAGTAACTTGTCCGTACAGAACACACGGTTCACTTATGACAACATATGATCTGAAGATGGGCAGCTAGCCCTAAACCGGTAATTGAAAATAAAGAATAGTGATCGAAGACTGAAACGCCATATTTTATTTAATGAACGATCGCGGAATTCTCATTCAGACAATCATGTCTAGTTTTGATATACGTTTTAACTGTACACACACATAGCTTTCACAATGTTACACTGTTTATCCTTACGTGTTTTGATTGCCACAGATTAAAAACATTTTTGATTAGTAAAGTGGTTTATAGTTGACCTATGGCGTTTATTACACCCATTCATGCGCGGTTACCAGCGGAGGTTACAGTCGAAAAAGTTTGGATTTATTATCGCCCTTCACTTTTATTCTGCTTTCACACAAGTTTTTCATTTTGCCCCAAACTGCGTTCTTTGCACCTCACTCCACATTTGTCAAACACTGCTAACTCTTTCCCTGTCATCCTCTGAATATTTTCCCGAGGACAGGAAATATTTCTATTCTTCGGGTGACCGTTTTCCCTTTGTTTGGACTTTCATTTCATGAAATTAATACTTTAGTCTCTAAGGTATTGACAGGTCCAAAAATAGATATTCACTCTCAGGAAATTTCGGAAATTTTCCCCCACGAACTAGGCCAGATGATGTGATATGAAGCCCGTATTAACATGTTGCATACTGCCATAACTTCCACGTTCCATCACATCTCCCCATTCCCGTCATTACAATACTGCCCACTCAACATGGCTTCAGGCACGCCATCAGTTTGAATTCTCCCGCCTACATTACTTCGGTGTATTTGAATCAATCTGCTCTAGCTTCTCTGCCACGTCGGTAGCATTCATTCGTAAATGAAATGACAGTCTGTATTAATGTACTGACTAACTCCTGAATTACCGCCCATTCAGTGAATGTTTCCCACTTATGGCCTTAAGCAGAGGAATTACTTGCTATATAATTATTTTCTCCGACATAGATCGTTCTGATTAGAACCCGAAAACATCTGTCTGTGGCGAGTTCTTAAATGTGATCGTATTTCACTCATTTTTAATGACTTTTGAAACGGTTACCATGAACAGAGGCCAATAATCAGCTATTTTTAAGAGCCTCTTGTATTAGCTGTTTTAGCCAGTCCCCACGTGAGCAAATCACCCCATATACTTACTTACTTTCCGTGTCCGGAACTAGACTTCAGACTTCCAAAAATCAGCAGCCAATATGGCCTTGTCATTTGCCTCCCATAAGTCATTCATTGTGCAGGTCTGGTCTAAGTATGGACAGATAAGCAGGTGTTGAGGATCCTGGACAGAACCACACAGATAAAGAGTGTTCTCATTCTCTTTTAGGAAACCCCATTGCTGCAGGTTTGTCTTGCACTTTGTCGCTTCTACCCTCATACGGTTTAGGGTTCTCCAGATTGTGTGTGGTAGGCCTCCACCAGGCGCCAGTTCTTTTACATCTTTATGGGGGTTTCTCAGGTCGATTTCCCGCCTTTTCAAACGATTCTCTGCAGCCGACCCTTCCAGGTCTCGGGTACGTGACAGAAAACTCTTCCTTGAACAAAGCCGTCGATCAGCAGGCTCGTGTCCATGTAAAGGGTGACGCAATTCCTTTTCTTGCTTGGTTTTTTCGGCTTCGGCAGCGATGTCACGTTTTATGTTGGGCGGTGCGATCCCCATGATTAAGTAAATCTTGTGCACTGGGGTTGGCCTCAAGCATCCGGTAACAATCCGTGCCATTTGATTCATCGCGACATCAACTTTTCTCGCGTGTGTTGATGCATACCATACTGGAGCGGAGTATTCCGCGGCTGACACACTGAGCGCCAGGGCTGAAGTTCTCAGGACTTTTGGGTTTGTACCCAAGGACCCGCTGGTTAGTCTCCTGATGATGTTGTTTCTAGTTGAGACCTTTTCCCTTGTGGCACTATAATGATGTTTATAGGTCAGTGTGCGATCCAACGTGACACCAAGATTTTTGGGCGTTTTACAATGCTCGAGACATTCACCTCTCCATATTACATTTAATTCACAATTTGACTCCCTGTTCTTTAAACGGAATGCACAGACCTGCGTTTGGAAGGGTTCGGTCTTAGGTGGTTTGCCTCATAATACTGGGAGAGAGCTTCCAAGGTACTGGTTAATTTCTCCTCTACATCGATAAAATTGTTACCTTGGGCTGCTACTGCAGTGTCATCGGAATACATAAATTGACGCGTGATGTTTGGCACTGGTTGGTCATTTGTATATATATTATACAGAGCTGGGGCGAGGACGCTTCCCTCTGAGGTAGGCCATTCCTCTGATTTCTCCACCTGCTCGTCTTGCCCTGGAGACAGACGAAAAATCTCCTGTTATGCAGGAAAGTACCTATCAATTATGTTAAATGGTAATCTCTTGTCACATTATATACTTTCATAAGGAGCCTCCGATGGTTTACAGTATTATATGCATCTGAAAGGTCTATGAATGCCACTCCCGTGATCTCTTTCCTCTCAAACCCATCCTCGATATGTTGGGTCAGGTTCAGGACTTGACCGCAGCACGATTTGCCTGGTCGGAAACCTGCCTGCTGTGAGATGATTTGTTGTTCCAAGCCGCTTTCTATGCGACTTAGCGTCAGGCGTCCCAAGATCTTAACGCAGTAACATAAAAGAGACACATGTCGGAAGTTTTTTGGATCACCCGATATGATAACAATAAAAGATTTCAAGCAATAACAATGCGGAGGGAGAGAGATTAGCGCTTCTGCTCCTGCCGTGGTGGCAGAGATATTGCTTGTCCTGGCGCCGACTGGGGTGCACGTTTGCCGAATTTTGAGAAAGCGTCGCATTTCACATTACTCATATGAGCTGTCTGGGCAGTTCAAAATTTTCGGGATTTGTTAGAAACTTATGTTACCAGATTCAATGAGTTACTTGAGTCTTGGCCTCGCCTCTCATTTTAATGTGATATTTATGAGATCTTAGAGTAAATAAGCGACTTATGAAACTACAACTTAATTTAAATCTCAGGACCAGGATATTGTCCTACAACTTATCCTTGCTAGCCGATCCTCTAAAAGCATTCCTTATTAGTTTTTTACTCACTACAAAGATAGGAGGGCTAGGCGTTTCTTAGCCATCATTTCCCAGGATATTGATTGAGGAATCCATTGCTTTTTCGCGGTCAGAACAGCATAGTGAGGCATATCTTAGGATACAAAATCAGTTTTAACAACTGTTTACGGTCCCAATTTTCATTGTTCAACAGCTGCGGCACTGCTAGAGCGAAGTGTACTTTCCTTGCTTCTACGTGATTAATTTTGGGAGATATGATTGTAACACTTTGCGTTTGAAAATTTGTCGCTCTTGCGTGTGAAGGTTTTTATTATGTTTATGGTTGTTTATTTGTATCTGATTGATGTTATCGATTCTTCGTTGGTAGTAGGTTTTCTAATTCCACTTTTTCACTTGGCTAGAGCTATTAGAGTGCATTCTACATAGGTTTCAGGAATATTTAACAGGTCCGTTGCTTCTCATGTCGGACATGAGAGGCATTTTCAGCAACGGAATTACCTAAAACATAACTGCACCGGCACCCGAGACAGGTGGCTGTAGCATTGCTTTTCAAACGGGGTCAAGTTTAGGATTTACGACGGACATTTCGCTCTGGCTCAAACAAGTGACAGAAAATAGAGAGATAGGAAAGCTAAAGGAGATTGAAGAAAACCAGAAACATACAGGGAAAAAAATAGAAACAGAAAGGAAGGAAGCAGAGGCAGACAGGAAATTAGCTCAGGAGAGATACAGGAAGGAAAACGCAGATAGGAATGAAGCAAAAGAGGATAGCGAAATTTAGGAAAAAATGAAAGAAGGTAATAGGAAAATTTTATCTTGAATTGAACTCAGTTGATGGAAACACGGCAAAAACTTTGGTAAGCGGCATTTTCAGACTGAATCGAGGTTGTAAAAGGTAGAAGAAATTAATACGTCACTGTATCAAATAGTGCAAAATCTGGGGGACCCACTACTATAGAAGGCGGCAGAACCAGTAGAATTTGCACAAACGTAAGAGTATGTTATAATCATACGCAAACTGTTAAGAAAGGAGACTCGGCGACCAGAACCTGTGAAACCATAAATGTCTGTAAGCAGAGATCAGGATGATCAATAATGCACAGACTACCCGGTAGAGATCGCAGTCAAGTAACGTACCTTGGCTGGTACCAGACAACGTCATTATGAGAAAATCACTTGGAGCAATAGCATCCACGTCCACCAACGAACAAACATTTGTTGACAAACGCTTCATCTCGTTCAGAAAATTACTGACTTATAATTCAAGCGGAGAATTAAACATCAAAACGTAGATGGTACCGATTAAAGACAGACTCCTGGCCAATCCAGACCAAATTATAATTCATTAGTAACGATATGGGTGATGAAGCAAATTCGAAGGTTTGGCCAATGATACAAAACTGTGCAACGTTAGAGTCAGGAATCGTGGAATTGTATTGGTCTACAGAGAGTCATAAGAGCTCTGTCACTCGCTGCAGCACAGTTTAAATCATATGCAACATACATCGAGATTTTAAACGCACCCAGAACCTTCACTATCCTCACAGTAGCGGGGAGGTGATTAAACTGTTTATAAACACAATGCCTAAACAGCAAAAGAGAGCCCTCATTCGCGTTGTGGAGATCGATTGGAGGCATTCTGCGGAATTTCTACTGATGTTGATGAATATGTGCGAGAAGAGGAAAGTGCATGTGGTGTAACAGAAAGAAGAGAGCGCAGAGCTTCATGGGAATATGAACGCGTTAGTTAAAATGTAGCAGTGAGCAGAAATGGATCAATAAATAGTCAGAGACCAGAACTACCAAGAGAAAGAGAGAGAGAGAGAGAGAGAGAGAGAGAGAATGGCGGTTTGGCGACAACAGAATTGAGAAATCGTGCTCCCCACTGCAATCAGTGAAGCCTGGCAAAATATGAATCTTTGTGCAACGTGGTTTTTTATAATCTTTCGTCCTGTTTAAGATTTTGTGTAATTTTTTGTTTGTGTGTATATTTAGTGAGTTGCTGTCATTAGTCATTTCGACATGTATGACTCTTTTGGGAATTAATAGTGCTACTTTCAGCCCGCATCTCGTGGTCGTGCGGTACCGTTCTCGCTTCCCACGCCCGGGTTCCCGGGTTCGATTCCCGGCGGGGTCAGGGATTTTCTCTGCCTCGTGATGGCTGGGTGTTGTGTGCTGTCCTTAGGTTAGTTAGGTTTAAGTAGTTCTAAGCTCTAGGGGACTGATGACCATAGATGTTAAGTCCCAGAGTGCTCAGAGCCATTTGAACCATTTTGAAGTGCTACTTTTAATACGCTGTGTCCTTAAGGCGTTGGAAATAAATGCGCCTTGCAACAAATAATTCAAATGTGAGAGACACACAACATTTAATTTCCCACTACCATGGGGAATGAATCCTTAACTGCTTGAATGCTGATATGACGAAATGAAACTACAGTTTTCCGGCCATAGTTCTGGGTTCTTTCATTGCTCTTGTAGGTGACATATGAGTTATTACTTCAGTTCATTACATGAATCATTAAAAAGATTTAGTTGACCTGACACAGTCCTTTCGCACACGAGTGACTGATAATTTACAACTGTCATTGATTATCTAAGCATGGCTGATGCACTTATTAACAGATTTTTATCTTGAAGAAAAATGTTCAGCATTTACAAGAGTACATTTCTATCTGAGACGTGAATAACTGCTTAGTCCTGTTTGATGATGGTTACTCTTTCGGATGAGGTCAGAGCGCTGGGAAGGCGCTACAACTTTCGGTTGTATAGTGACCCTCAGTGCGAAGGCACTGCCCATTCGTCTTTTCGGGTAGCAGCGTGACACCACTAATATCTGTGGTATCGAGATGAGCTGCCGCCGTGTTGTGACATTGCGACTTGTGGACTATACCCCAAGTGTAACAGTTGTTCCACAAATATTCTAGGTAAAGATGTGCAGCTGCAACCATCAAGTTCCGTCGGTGATTACTATCCAGATATGTTTCTGTTATTGTCTTTCGGGATAGCAAAGAAATCTACATAATGTAAACCAAAACATAATGCGTCGTTCCTCAAAACGTATAATTGTGTTAGTGCTTAGTGTGGCTCGCCTTTTTACTGCTGTCCAGTCCATATGTTTTGTGTTGACATCTTGAGATGTCGGGTATTCGGCGGTCGTTCATCACAATATGTAGTCAAATTGACTCCTTACCTTCATTAGACGCTGTCTGAGAACTCTCTTCGAGTTTCAGCTATTTATTTATTGGCTTGTTTTAGTCCTTTCCCTGATGGAGGAAGGCAGGCTGTTATTGTGTTTCACTGTACTATTGAGCTGACTATTGTAATTAGTTTATACTATTGGGACACTCTTTATTTTGTTCATTTGTTAGCAGGGATAAAAAGGGTGCGGTTCATGTCCCAATTGGTAATTTATTTGCTGGAGATCTAGGGGACACCTCCAGTAGTACTCAACGGCTAAGGAAAACCTACAAAACCCGAACAGAGCTGCTGTGCTCATCGAGTGGATCGCGTCCAGTATTTATCAATATGACATTCCCCATACATGCTCGGTTCCGGACGTTCTGTCTGTAGTCCACTGGCGCTGAGTCTTAGGCGATGCCATTTTGATCCTGTGCACCAGGACGAGTGCTGGCGTTCCGTCTTCGGCTCAGTGCATGACACATCCCACGAAAGCTATTTCCGAGCTTAATTTTTGCACTCCCGTGTACTTTAATTAATAATATAATTGTACCATAGAACTGCCGATATCGTGTGTGTAGTCATAAAGTGGTATTTCGTGATGGAGTAGGCCCTTATCTGCACATTCATCCTTCAGTACCACAATTCTGATGTCAACGATGGATCACTTGGAGAAGACTTTTGCAGAAGCATGCAGTACAGGATATGTTCCACGTCGAATATCCCCGCGTGATCTTACTGGAAATACCTGCCACACAATGGTTTCTTCATCAGAGGACAGATGAAGAAGTCACTAGAAGCCATGTCATCAGAATAATGGTGGTAAGGCAAAATTTGTTTGGACAAAATGCAATATGTGTCACTATAAACTGTATGATGAGCTGAGGCCTTGTTGTAGAGCAAAACGAACCCAATAGACAGATTCCTGTGTCACTTCTGGTCGACAGCCTCGTGTAACTTGGTCGGAATATTTGTACTGTGTGTGTTCCAGTGACGGTTTTCCCTAACTAGCATTGTTTTGCATTTTTGGCTTGGGGATATAGTGATACACCGAACACTAGTCTATGGTGTTAAGAGGGGTAAAGAATGGATTGGGCTGACATACATGAAAGGATTTGCATTGCTACCTCCACTCAGTGGGTTTTAGGATTAATTGTGAGCAGTTACAGCACCCAGTGCAGTTTGTCCTGATCAAAATGTCGGGCAAGAAGCTGAGCAATTATTCCAGATCGATTGTCACTTTTTACACTGTCACCTCGATACTGACGCTTCCTTACCCCACGGCAGGGCCTGTCGTTCTCCGGCGAGTCCCGGTACTTCACAGAGCGAGCGAGGGACTGCCACTTCGTTCTTCGTCATACAGACTAGTTTGGTGACACTGGAAGCACCATCTCACTACCGTCCATATCATGGTACCTTCTTACTGTTCACTAAGGACGAAATGTTGCGGTGTAGTTCACCATCAAATGCAGGAAAAGCTTTATTTCACGATTCACCACTGTATTAGTAGTCTGAATCACTTTTTCTGACTCCTC